>NC_141918.1:4252424-4555454 GCF_057802395.1 Ceratotherium simum simum | reverse complement strand
ATTGTCTTGGCAGGGTGTATGGACAGAGGCAACTAAACATCAATGCTATACAACTAGCGCATTACGAGAATAGGTTCAGCAGTTCCATATTTTATAATTGCATTATTGAAACTACTTTTAACTTCTGCATTTATGATAGCAGTAGAGTTTAACCTTCAGGTAAAGAGGGATATTCTTTTTCAAAAACATCTCCATAATAATCTTGAAATTTTAAATTCTGAGTGACAAATCTGTTCATTCAGTAGGTCAATTTCTTTTGTGTAGTTCATTCAGTTGATAATGAAGTATATTTACTACTATTGGAGCAAGCATTTGGAAATTCTAAAATGCATATTATACTTTTTTACAGAGTAGAATTATCCAATTTTTACACTTTTTTTTTTCAAATTCAAACATCCTCGAGGCTCTCAGAAATATTTATTTTTACAAGTTGACACAAGTTCTTCTAAGGTCGACTTTCAGTGGAAACTTCAGAGAGAAATAAAAAGTCTTGGACAAGTGACACAATCTGTATCACATAGAGTATATTAAAAATGATTTCAAAAGGATGATTATATTCTTTCGAGGGACATTGATGTCAATATATCTTCAAAGCAAAAACACATCTGAAAAATCAATAGTCAGTTCACTATTCACAGTGTAGTCAACACTTGAGCTCTGTAGGTCTTTTCAACTTATTCTTGTAGAGAATGGCTTTTGTGATAACTCTCTGCCTCTGTTACAAACAAATTGGTCTGGAAAATAGTGCATTCCGGCCATAACTTTTTGTCCTCTAAAGCCCGGGCCTATTTCTTCAAGGACAATATCTTGGAGAATAGATTAGTCTTGTAGAAATGTTACCATGAAAGGTGGTATTTATTTAGCTTAGAAGGTTTGTTCCATTTAACTAGGTATCATTGCATGTTAAATTTCAGGTCATCCAACTTAACTGAATAAGAATACAGAAACCAGAGTTTCTATCTATCTATCTATCTATCTATCTATCTATCTATCTATCTATCTATCTATCTGTCTGTCTGTCTGTCTGTCTATCTATCTATCTATCTATCTATCTATCTATCTATCTATCTATCTATCTATCAGATACCTATCATCTATCATCTATCTTCTCTTTACTTTGTGGTAAATTGCCAAGAGTGCCCTTCCTACCTTCTAAACTAGATAAATACTATTTATCTTGCTCACTCTTGAACTCTTGAGAGCCTCCAGCATTTCCTGAGCCTACAGACTCTGCTAAGTGTTTTATTCTGTGTGTCGGTAGCATCAGGAGCATGTGTTTGTCATGGTACTTGTCCTACTGTAGGAAGAGTAGTCATTTGTGACTTTATCTCTCCAATTAGACTGTAGCCCCTTAAGGACAGGGCAGTATGTCATCTCAGTAGCCTGTACTAAGAACAAAGCATAGTTCTTGACACCCAGTCAATAACTACTTGCTTAATTGAATAAGATTATTTGTATATAACTAAATAGGTTGTGAGGAAAAAAAAGCAAAATGCAGCAAGCAGAGCAAATTGCATGCTAGACATGCCCAGACCTGAGAGCTATTCAAGAATATCTCTCCCTAAGAGCTGCCCCCAGTACTTCCCACTGGCTGCTCCTTTCTTTGATTAATTGAACTTCTTTGTTGATAAAGCAAATACTATTTGAGAAGGTTAGAATATTAAGATACTCTAATGAATGCATGTGAATTTGTTTTTCAGACTCACTTGCCAAAGCCAAAAAGGACTTGATGTGAGAGCCAAATTTTGAGGAAGGAAATGGTCTCTCTGAGCGAGAAGGTTTGGCCGGCCACTGCAATAAGGGGCAGCCAGAGGCAGTGTGAAGGAAGGGTCTTTATGATGCACATTTGTTCGAAATTGTCAGCCCCCGGAGCTCCCATAAACCAGTGCATTGACTTTACTGCTCCAACCAGAGACTCCGAGCATCTGCCTCTCAGCAGCAAAGCAAATCACTGAGCAGCACCTCTGTGGAGTAGTGTGGACATTCACTTGCTCCAACACACGGCTCTTATAGTATGGGTCACAGAGAACCACTCCATCTGCAAGTACAGTTGGTAAGAAACATGAAAGCTGATATAGAGATGAATTATGTTAGGACATTTACTCCATTCGCCATGAGCCTTCTGCACGTGAGCCTGATTCTCACTAATATGCAGTGTTTTCTCACTCTCCACCAAAATAGTCAGTGGCCACAATAAGTCATGAACTAAAACGTCCACTTTTAGAGAAGAGAAATGTAAGAGATGGAAATTATTTAACACTGCTGTTGTACACACTCTGAGGAATGGACTTTCCAGTGTGTGAAATTCCAGTCTGGTACAAAAACGCTTTTCCACCTATTATACAGGCAGAGTCCATGCTTCTCTCTCAAACACCCTCCATATGTTCACTAGATCACTTTCTCTTTCACTGCTCAGTGTTTCAGCAATTCTCTCATGTCTCTTCTTCATTATTATATTTTTCTTTCTCTGCTAGATCCTTCCCATAAGCTATTGTTTCTCTCATCTCAAAAATTTACCTTCCCTTGTGCCCATTTCTTTAAATGTCTGCATAACCAAATTTCCTCACCAACTTCAAGTCTTTGCTGGAACATCACCTTCTCGAAGGGGCTTTTCTTTATCCCCTATTTAAACTTGTGACTCACCATACTCTCCATCGCACTTATCCTGCACTTATTTTTTTCTCATGCTGTTTATCATCTTCTAACCATGTAGCACACTTATTTACAGGACTGTTTTTTGTTTGTATCCTCTTAAATAAAAGCTGCAAGAAAGCAAGGATTTGTGTCTATTTTGATTCTTATTTTTAGAGTTCATAAACTACTTCCTGATATTTGTAGGAGCTCAATAAATAATTGCAGAATGAATGAATACATACATGATGACATTCATTCCATCCCTTGAGAGACTCAGTCTTAAGATTTTCACTATAAGAACAAAATTTGGGGGGCTGGTCCCACGGCTTAGCAGTTAAGTGCGCACGATCTGCTACTGGCGGCCCGGGTTAGGATCCCCAGCGCGCACAGACGCACTGCTTGTCAGGCCATGCTGAGGCGGCGTCCCACATACAACAACTAGAAGGATGTGCAACTATGACATACAGCTATCTACTGGGGCTTTGGGGAGAAAAAGGGGAAAAAAAGAGGAGGATTGGCAACAGATGTTAGCTCAGGGCCGGTCTTTCTTAGCAAAAAGAGGAGGATTGGCATGGATGTTAGCTCAGGGCTGATCTTCCTCACACACACACACAAAAAGAATAAAATTTTTTAACTAAGAATCATCCTATTTCTGTTATGAAAATT
Organism: Ceratotherium simum simum; assembly: GCF_057802395.1. Lineage (NCBI taxonomy): Eukaryota > Metazoa > Chordata > Mammalia > Perissodactyla > Rhinocerotidae > Ceratotherium > Ceratotherium simum. Next base: position 4,552,154 of record NC_141918.1, on the reverse strand, counting down.
AATTTCTTTTCTTATTTGCATTCTGCTTTTGCTCCACAGGGCCTGATTCTATTCTTGGTTCTAGAATTTCCATGTTTTTGGATTTTGTGCTCTTCCAAGCAGTATCTGAAAGAGGCTTCTGAATTGACAAAATCGTCTACTCTGCATCTGTTATAAAGCAGAAGAAACAGGTTTTTGGGGACTTTTAAGAGGGCTCTCCACAGGTCTCATTTTATTTGACCATGTTATCAGTGTTTGCTTTTGACTTTAGTTATGTTTTCATGATTCACCACTTATTTCTGATTTTTAAAAAAAGGGTGAGAGAGGTCAAATCTAGGAAGCGACGGAAACTAGGGTCCCTGATTTCATAACAGCTAAGAAAGACAAATGCAAAGAAAAAATAATCTTGCTATAAGAGAATGCCTTCAGGGGTCCTGGAGAATTAAGGCTAGAATTTTGCTATTTTAAGCCAGGCAGAAATAAAGAGATGCAGATTGGGAAGTGGAGAGACTGTTGCCCATGAGAAGAATTTCTTGCTTGACTATTTCCTCTTAAATTTCATTATATAATTTGACTGATTGCTTTTCCCAAATTCAGGTCCCAAGTACAGAAGAGCAATTCTAGCAGAATATTTAGATGTAAAATCCCTTTGGAGTAAAACATTTTATTTCTATATGCTTATAATTGTTTTTTGGATTATTTACAATAGTGTATAGTTGGACAATTCTGGAACTGAAATTTATATTCCCTAAATATGCATGAAAAAACATTTGGTCCACTTCAGTAAGAAAGGAGGTTTGTTGATTTAATTTTCCCTCAGGCAGCCTGATAAGCAGAAAGCCTTTCACCGGCAGAATTCTGGAAGAGGAGGATATTACAGCTATTGCATCTAACTTCCTAGTGCAGGTTTCATATCTAAATGCAACATGGCAAAAATTGACCTGTTTGCTCAAGGAAGGGAAGAGCTACATTGCTCACTTCAAAGACCCCAACAGACTCTTGCTCGTCTTACATGCCCCAAGTTACCTCCCTGGTCTTTTTATGCCTTCTATGTTTCAGCCAAAATGAATGACAATACTCTTGTTGCATCCTTTATTTCTCAGGATCTTTGGCTTTGTGTATACAGTCACCTCCACCTGCAGGACCTCACCCCCATGTCCACACATCGAAATCTAACTTGTCATCTAATCTCAGTTCATATGCAACTTGTCCTTTGAAACTTTTCCTAATATTTTCATCAAGAAATGATACCATCTTTTAAAAAAGTCTCCTAGCTCTTCATCAGTACTTCTAATATGATATTTTATTCAACAAATATTTATTGTGTATGTACAATGTGCCATACACTCAGTGCTAGGGCTGTATTAGTGGACAAACAGTCAGAAATCCTTGTAAACTGACTAAATAAGTTAAAACTGCCTATTAGATAGTGATAAATGCTAAAGAGAAGACTGTAGAAGAATAGGGATACAGGAAGTGGGAAGAAGGCAATTTTATGTGGTCAGAGGAGTCCTGACGGAAAAGGAAACAGAAGAGTTAAGACCTGAAGTGAACAGGCAGACATCTAGGAGAGCATCCAGGCAGCGGGAAGATGGGAGTGTGGATGGGACTGTGGATGGGAGTGTGCCTCATGTGGGAAGTCACTGGGCTAGGAACCGAGTGAGAAAGAGGGAAAGAAGTAGGAGATGCAGTCATAGAGGTGAGGAGGCATAGGATAGTATGAGCAAGAGCAGGCAGATTGTAGAGGTCCTTACAATGACTGACTTTTCTCAGGGTAAGATGGCAAGCCATTGAAGAGTTTTGATCAACACAGAGGAAGGATTGAACTCATGTTTTAACAGGAGCAACAAGGCAGCAGTAAGAGGGTGCAGGTTCTGGAAATATTCTAAAGGTAGAACCTATAGAATTTATTGAAAGAGTGGATATCAAATGGCAGAAAAAGAGGAACAAGTATGACTTAAAGGCCTGTGACTTGAAAAGTTGGAAACAAGGAGCTCCCACTGGTTCAATTGGAGAAAGCTATAAAAGGAACAAGAAGTAGTGTCTGGCATTCCAGTTTGGACACGTATAATTTAAGAAATTGCTGCCCTGTTCTGTGGTCAGTTGGATATACAAACAAGAAGTTTCAGGGAGTAATTTGGCTGGTGATACAAATTTTGGAGAATTTCTTTTCTTTTTTTTTAGTTCTGTTTTTATTATTAATTAATTTAAATTGAGGTAACATTGGTTTATAACATTATGTAAATTTCAGGTGTACATCATTACATTACAACTTCTGTATTCACTACATCGTGTATACCAACAAAAGTCTGGTTTCCATCCATCACTGTACAAATGTCCTCCATTACTCCTTTTCCTCTCCCCTCACCCCTATCCCCTAGGTAACCACCAACCTGTCCTCTGTATCTATGTGTTTGTTTGTTGTTGTTGTTGTTTTTATCTTCTCCACATGAGTGAAACCATATGGTTTTTGTCTTTCTCTAACTCATTTTGCTTAGCATAATACCCTCAAGGTTCATCCATGCTGTCACAAATGGCAAGATTTCATCTTTTTTATGGCTGAGTAGCATTCCATTATATATATACTACATCTTCTTTATCCACTTATCTGTTGCTGGGCACTTAGGTTGTTTCTAAGCCATGGCTATTGTAAATAATGCTGCAGTGACCATAGGGGTGCATAAATTTTTTGGAATTTGTGTTTCAAGATCTTTAGATAAATACCCAGAAGTGGAATAGTTGAATCATATAATAGTCCTATTTTTAATTTTTTGAGGAATCTCAATATTATTTTCCATAGTGGCTGCGCCAATTTACATTCCCACAAGCAGTGTATGAGTGTTTCCTTTATTCTGCATCCTTCCCAACAGTTGCTATTTCCTGTATTTTTAGTAATAGCCATTCTGTTGGGTGTGATGTGATATCTCATTGTGGTTTTGATTTGCATTTCCCGAATAATTAGTGATGTTGAATATCTTTTCATGTTCCTATAGGCCATCTGCCTATCTTTGGAAAAATGTCTATTCAGATCCTCTACCCATTTTTTAACTGGGTGTTTTATTTTTTTGCTGTTGTTGAGATGTATGAATTCTTTATTTATTTTGGATATTATCCCCTTATCTGATACATTGTTTGTAAATCTTCTTCCAATTGCTAGTTTGTCTTTTCATTTTTTTGATAGTTTCTTTTGCCATGCATAAGCTTTTTAGTTTGATGTAGTCCCATTTGTTTACTTTTTCTATTGTTTCCCTTGGCTAATGAGACATATCAAAAAAGATGCTGCTGAGACTGATGTCAAACTGTGTACTGCCTATGTTTTCTTGTAGGAATTTTATGGTTTCAGATCTTACATTCAAGTCTTTAATCCATTTTGAGTTAATTTTTGTGAACAGCGTAAGATAATGGTCTACTTTCGTTCTTTTGCATGTGGCCGTCTAGTTTTCCCAACACCATTTATTGAAGAGACTTTCCTTTCTGCATTGTATGTTCTTGGCTTCTTTGTCAAAATTTAGCTGTCCATAGATGTGTGGACTTATTTCTCTGCTCTCAATTTTGTTCCATTGATCTGTGTGTCTGTTTTTGTGCCAGTACCATGCTGTTTTGATTACTATGGCTTTGTAGTATATTTTGAAATCAGGGAGTGTGATGCCTACAGCTTTGTTCTTTTTTCTCAATATTGCTTTGGCTATTCGGGATCTTCTGTTGTTCCATGTAAATTTTAGGATTCTTTGTTCTACTTCTGTGAAAAATGTCAGTGGGACTTGGATAGGATTGCATTAGTTAGTATGGACACTTTAACTATATTAATTCTTCCAATCCATGAGCACAGAACATGTTTTCACTTCTTTGTGATTTCTTAGATTTCTTTCAACAATGTCTTATAGTTTTCAGTGTGCAGCTCTTTCACCTCCTTGATTAAATTTATTCCTAAGTATTTTATTATTTTTGTTGCTATTGTAAATGGGATTGTATTCTTGTTGTTTCTTTCTGGTATTTCTTTGTTATTGGTTTTTGTATGTTGACTGTGTACCCTGCAATTTTACTGTATTCATTAATTATTTCTAATAGTTTTTGGTATGTTCTTTAGGGTTTTCTATAGATAAAATCATGTCATCTGCAAATAGTGACAGTCTTACTTCTCTCTTTCCAATTTGGCTCCTTATTTATTTTTTTTCCCTAATTGTGCTGGCTAGAACTTCCAACACTATGTTGAATAAGAGTGGCAAAAATGGGCATCCTTGTCTTGTTTTTGTTCTTAGAGGGATAGTTTTAAGTTTTTCACCATTGGGTATGATGTTGGCTGTGGGTTTGTCCTCTATGGCCTTTATTATGTTGAGGTACTTTCCTTCTATACCCATTTTATTCAGAGTTTTTATCATAAACGGTTGCTGAATCTTGTCAAAAGCTTTCTCTGTGTCTATTGAGATGATTGTGTGATTTTTATTCCTCATTTTGTTAATGTGATATATCATGTTGATTGATTTATGGATGTTGAACCATCCTTATATCCCTGGATTAAATCCCACTTGACTGTAGTATATGATCCTTTTAATGTATCATTGTATTTGATTTGCTAATATTTTATTGAGGATTTTTGCGTCTATTTTCTTCAGCAATATTGGCCTGTAATTTTTTTGTGTGTGTTGTCTGTGTATGGTTTTGGTTTGGTATCAGGGAAATGTTGGCCTTGGAAAATGACTTAGGAAGATTCCCCTCTTCTTCAATTTTTTGGAAGAGTTTGAGGAGGATAGGTATAAAATATCTTTGAATGTTTGGTAGAACTCGCTGGCGAACCCGTCTATTCTGGGACTTTTTTTTTTCAGAGGTTTTTGAATACTATTTTGATCTCCTTACTAGTGATCAATCTATTCAGATTCTCTATTTCTTCTTAATTCAGTTTTGGATGGTTGTATAATTCTAAGAATTTTTCCATTTCTTCTTGGTTATCTAATTTGCTGGCACATAGCTTTTCATAGTATTCTCTTATAATCCTTTGTATTTCTATGGTATCTGTTCTAATTTCTCCTCTTTCATTGTCAATTTTGTTTACCCTTTCAAAGAATCAACTCTTAGTTTCATTGAGCTTTTCTATTGTCTTTTTAGTCTCTATTTTATTCATTTCCACTCTGATTTTTATTATTTCCTTCCCTCTACTAATTTTGTGCTTTATTTGTTTTTCTTTTTCTAGTTTGTTTAAGTGTAATGTTAGATTATTTATTTGAGATTTTTCTTATTTCTTTAGGCAGGCCTGTATTGCTATAAACTTCCCTCTTAGTACCTCTTTTGCTGTATCCTATAGATATTGGTATGTCATATTATCTTTTTGATTTGTGTCCAGGTATTTTTTTATTTCTTCATTGACCCAATAGTTGTTTGGTAGCATTTTTTAAAAATCTCCACATATTTGTGACTTTTCTAGTTTTCTTCTTGTAGTTGATTTCTAGTTTCATATCTTTGTGGTTGGAAAAGGTACTTCATGTGATTTTAATCTTAAATTTATTGAGGCTTGTTTTGTTTCCCAACATAAGGTCTATCTTTGAGAAGGTTCCATGTGCATCTGAGAAGAAACTGTATTCTGTTGCTTTTGGATGGAATGTTCTATATATATTTAGTAAGTTCATTTGGTCTAATGTTTCATTTAAGAGCAATATTTCCTTGTTGACTTTCTGTCTGGAGGATCTATTCATGGATGTAACTGGGGTGTTAGGATCCTCTACTATTATTGTGTTGCTGTCAATTTCTCCCTTTAGGTCTGTTAATAATTGCTTTATATGCTTTGGTGCTTCTCTGTTAGGTGCATATATATTAATAAATTTATGTCTCTTTGATGGATTGTCCCCTTTATCATTATATAATGTCCATCTTTGTCTCTCATTATCTTTTTTGGCTTGAAATCTATCTTGTCTCATATAATTATGGCTATACCGACTTTCTTGTGGTTGCCATCTGCCTCCTGTCCCTTCACTTTGAGCCTTTGTCTTTTGAGCTGAGATGGGTCTCTTGGAGGCAACATATTGTTGAGTGTTGTTTTATAATCTGTCCAGCCACCCTGTTGTCTTTTGTACTGTGAATTCAATCCATTTACATTTAGGGTGATTATTAATATACGAGGACTTAATACTGTCATTTCATATTTTGTTTTCTTCTTGCTATGTGTTGTAATTGTTTCTTTTTTTTCTTTGTGTTTCTGTCTACTATTTCATCAAACCACCAGTTTGGTGGTTTTCTGTGATGTTTTTCTCAGTTTCCTCTTTTTTTTATGTTTCATGTCTCTGCCCTGAATTTTCGTTTTGTGGATATCATGATGTTTGTATAAACAGTCTCATAGATAAGATGATTATTTTTTTCTGTGGATAGCATCTTATCTTCATTTGCCTATTCAGGTTATATCCTTTTCCTCTTCCCCTTCTACGTTTTTGTTGTCATAAATTATCCCTTTTTGTATTGTGAATTTGTTACCAAATTGAAATATTTATTTTTAATACTTTCTTTCCCTTTAACCTTTATGTTATATTTAAGTGTTTACTAACCTTTCTGATATACAGTTGGAATTTTCTGAGTCTGTCTGTCTATTTATCACCTTACCCAAGTTTTGTAAACCTTTGCCTTTTTATTTCAGGTAGGGGGCTCTTTTCACCATTTCTTATAGGGCAGGTCTAGTGGTAATGACTTCTCTCAGCTTTTGTTTGTCTGGGAAAGCCTTTGTTTCTCTTTCATTTCTGAAAGATAACTTTGCTGGACAGAGTGTTCTTGTCTGAAAGTTTTTATCTTTCAATATTTTGAATATATCATTCTACTCTCTGCTGGCTTATAGAGTTACTGCTGAGAAATCTGCTGATAGCCTAATGGAGGTTTGCTTGTAGGTTATTGTTTTCTTCCCTGGCTTTTTAAAATATTTTTTCTTTGTCAATGATTTTTGACAGTATTATTATCTTGTGTTTTGGAGAATGTCTTTTTACCTTGAGATAATTGGATGTTTTATTACCTTCATAGATTTGTATATTCGGTTTCTTCCCCTAGTTTGGAAGTTCTCAGCTATTATTTCTTTAAGTAAGCTCTCTGCTCCCTTCTCTCTCTCTTCTCCTTTTCAGATACCCATTATCCTTATGTTGTCCCTTGTAATGGAGTTGGATAATTCACATAGAATTTCTACATTAAAAAAAAACTTAGTTCTCTCTCTTCTTCTACCTGCATCATTTCTAGGTTTTTATCTTTGAGCTCTCTAATCCTCTCTTCTACATTGTCTACTCTATTTCCAGTGCTTTCTAATGTATTCTTTATCTCATTTATTGAGTTCCTCAGCTCCAGAATTTATGTTTGGTTCCTTTTTAGAGTTTCAATCTCTTTGGTAATGTATTCCTCCTGTTCATTGATTTTATTCTTTTTTTTTTTTTTAAGGTTTTATTTATTTATTTTTCCCTCAAAGCCCCAGTAGATAGTTGTCTGTCATAGCTGCACATCCTCCTAGTTGCTGTATGTGGGACGCGGCCTCCGCATGGTCGGAGAAGCGGTGCGTCGGTGCGATCCCGGGATCCGAACCCGGGCCGCCAGCAGCAGAGTGCGCGCACTTAACCGCTAAGCCACGGGGCCGGCCCTCATTGATTTTATTCTTGAACTCATTGTACTGCCTTTCTGAGTTCTTATAGTTTGTTGAGTTTTTTCATGACAGCCATTTTCAATTCTTTATCGGTTAGATCACTATCTTCCGTGACTTTATGTTTTATTTCTAGAGAATTGCTGTTTACTTTTTTTTTTGATGCCATGTTACCATGGCTTTTTTTTTGGTGCTTGTTGTGTTATTCCTCTGCTGGCACATTTGGCATAGCAAACACTTTTTTAAATTTAGGTACAGCTTTGTTGTGATTCAAACTTTTCAACTGGTTGGAGATTAGAGGCTTTTCTTCTGTTTTTCAGTAGGTGGTGCTATAGTGCTAGTTTTTGTTATCTCTTACCTGAGCTGCCTCTGGCTATATTGAGGATCTGCATGGTCTACACTTCACAGCTTCTATTGGGGGTGTCACTGGTACTGTAGTCACTGCCTACACCTCTAGCGGTAAATGATGCCTTGCTGTTGCCAGTGTTCCTGTGGTAGCTGACTTTGTCACTGGGGATAAAGGGCTTGCTGATGCCTTGGTACATCTGGGATCACCTGGGTCAGAAGCTCTGCCACCATTGCTCAGGGAGAGGGTGGTTAAGGAGGGAGCTGGGTTCACTGGGCGCTGCCTTTGCTGTTTGTAGTTCTATTTTTAATTTTTTGAGGCACTTCCATACTGTTTTACATAATGGCTGCACCAATTTACATTCTCATCAACAGTGCATAATTGTTCCCTTTTCTCCACATCCTCACCAATACTTGTTATTTCTTGTCTTTTTGATAACAACCACTATAACAAGTGTGAGGTGATATCTCAGTGTGGTTTTGATTTGCATTTCCCTGATGATTAATTATGTTGAGCACCTTTTCATGTACCTGTTGGCCATTTGCGTGTTTTCTTTGTAGAAATGTCTTTTCAGGTCCTTTGTCCATTTTTAAAATGAGTTATTTGGTTTTTTGTTGTTAAGTTGTATGAGTTCCTTATATATTTTGGATATTAACTCCTTATTGAATATGTGGTTTGCAAATATCTTCTCCCATTCTATAGATTGTCTTTTTATTTTGTTGACGTTTTCCTTTGCTGTGAAGAAGCTTTGTAGTTTCTTGTAGTCCCACTTCTTTATTTGTGTTTTTGTTGCCTTTGCTTTTGGTGTCATATCCAAAAAATAATTGCCAAGACCAATGTCAAGGAAATATTCCCAATATTTTCTTCTAGGAATTTTACAGTTTCAGGCTTTACGTTCAAGTCTTTAATTTATTTTTTGTTGATTTTTGAATTTAATGTAAAATAGAGGCTCAGTTTCATTCTTTTGCATGTGGTTGTCCACTTTTCCCAGCAGCATTTATTGAAAAGACCATCATTTTCCCAGTGTATATTACTGGCTCTTATGTTGTAAATTAATTGACTATATATGCATAGTTATATCTCTTGGTTCTCTTTTCTGTTCCATTGATCTTTGTCTCAGTTTTTATGCCAATAGCATACTGCCTTGATTACTATAGTTTTCTAATATAGTTTGAAATCAGGAAGTGTGATGCCTCCAGCCTTGTTCTTTCTGAAGGTTGTTTTGGCCTTTTGAGGACTTTTGTGGTTCTATAAAAATTTTAGGTTTGTTTTTTCTATTTCTGTGAAAAATGCTTATGGAATTTTGTTAGAGATTGCGTTGAATCTGTAGATCACTTTGAGTGGTATGGACATTTTAAAAATATTAATTCCTCCAATCTATGACCATGGAATAACTTTCCATTTGTTTGTATATTCTTCAATTTCTCTGTCTTTTAATTTTCAATGTACCAACTTTTTACCTTCTTGTTTAAGTTGATTTCTAAGTATTCTTCTTGATGCTATTGTGAATGAGAATGTTTTCCTAATTTCTCTTTCTGATATTTCACGTTAGTGTATAGAAACACAACTGATTGTTGCATATTGATTTTGTATCCTGCAACTTACTGAATTCATACAGTTTTTGTAGAGTCTTTGGGGTTTTCTATATATAAGATCATTTCATCCGCAAATGAAGACAATTTTACTTCTTCCTTTCCAATTTGGATTCCTTTTATTTCTTTTTCTTGCCTAATTGCTGTAGCTAGAACTTCCAGTACTATGTTGCTCACCAGCTCTTTGGTGTCCAGGGAGGAATGCAGTCAACATCCAGATGTATGCTGTTTAGAAGCTGGACCCTCAGGCAGCAGCTTCTATAATATGCTGTCAAACCCCCTCCAGGGAAAAACTAGGAAATGAGTGGGTTTTTTCCTGCTCCCTTTGTACTTAGCCTGGGTGGATAGACATAATGAATCCTAGAGCACATGCCTGTTAACTATGCTTCTTTGTCTGTACAGTTTTTGGGGACTCATAAATGCAAACTCTATTGGCTATCAGAGTCAGGCCATTTGGGGGCCTGTGCCTCAGGTGGCAGGTGCAAAAGCTCTGGTGCCAGATGTGTGTAAAGCTCCTTCCAGGGAGATACTAGTGACTTGGTTTATCATTGAAGAGAGCCAGAGGGAGAAGGTGGGGGAGTGTACCTTTCTTTGGCTCAGGGAGCATCATAGTCAACACCCGGATGTATGTTAATTAGAAGCCAGACCCTCAAGCAAAAGCTTGGAAAGTATGCAGTCAAACTCCTTCCAAGTAAAAACTTGGGGATGGGCATTTTTGTCTGCTTCCTCTGCAATTATCTCTGGGAGGAGAACACAGTGAATGCTCACGTGCTTGTTAAAAACTGCTTTTTTGCTTGCTGGAGTCCTGTGGGACTCATGAATGCAAGCCCTGCTGGTTATCAGAGGTAGGTATTTTGACAGCCCATCCCTCAGATGGCAGCTGTAATAGTTGGGTTGTTGGATGTGTTGACAAGTTCCTTTCAGGGAAAGGCTGACACTTTGGTTTTATTTTTGGAGCAAGCCAGAGGGAGAAGGCATGGGAAGTGCCTACCAGCAACTGTGGGCTCTGAGGAGGATCACAGCCAGCACCTGATGCTGCTGCATGCTGATTAGAAGCCTGAATCCCAGACATCAATTTGTAAAGTGTGCAGTAAAACGCATTCCAGGAAGGGGCCATCCCAGTGGCACAGCAGTTAAGTGTGTGCACTCTGCTGTGGTGGTCCCGGGGTTCACAGATTCGGATCCTGGGCCTGCACCAACACTTCGCTTGTCAAGCCATGTGAAGTGGAGGAAGATGGGCAAAGATGTTAGTCCAGGGCCAGTCTTCCTCAGCAAAAAGAGGCAGATTGGCGACAGATGTTGGCTCAGGGCTGATTTTCCTCACACAAAAAAATAAATAAATGAAAATAAAAAATAAAATTAAAAACAAAAAACATTCCAGGGAAAGACTGGGAGAAAGGTGTTTTCATGGGCTCCCTCTGCACTGAGCCCTGGGGGAATAGCCAGCAGCTAGTGCTCATATGCTCGCTAAGACTTACTTCTTTGTTTGTAATAGTCTTATGGACTCATGAACGCCAGCCCCACTGGCTTTCAGAGTTAGATGTTTTGTGCGCCCACCCCTCTGGTGGGATTCTTAAAAGTTGGGGTGCTAGATGTGTGGTCCAAACACTTCACTTTTAGGGAGAAGCTGGGAGTTGGGGATTCCCTCCCAGTTGTATGGTACTGTGCTGGGAGTGGGGTTTATAGTGAGAGATTGACTCAGCATTTTCTATCTATTTCAGTGTGGGTATTTTCTTAATTGCCTGACGTGTAGCAGTGACTCAGCTAGTTTCTAGATTTCTCTCAGAGAGAATTGCTCCACGTGTAGCTGTATATTTGATGTATCCATGGGAGGAGGGAAATTCAGGAGCCTACTATGTTGCCATCTTGGTCCAGAGTTAAGATGTATGCTGTCAACTTTTGAATGACCTAGACTGTTTATGCAGAAATTATTAGTAAAAGACAATTGCTACATTAAAATACCATACATTAAGTTTCTCTGGATAAATGAATATGTCACATGTTGGAACAATTCTTTGTAGTTCTAAAGAGATCATGACACCAGCAATTTCTTCTAGCAATATATTTGAAGTGAGTTCATTTAATTTGGCTTAATGCTATAAAAGGCACATTTTGCTATTTTTCAATATCTATTTTATCTTTTACAGGACATATCAGGGATATGTTATGCTCCAAATTAATTTACTTATTTTCTTAATACAATATCACAGTGTCATTAATATATGTCTAATACTTTTTATATTAATTTTAATATTAAAATCATGTTTTCTTTAAAAAAGACAGAGTTCTCACAAGGATACATGGGAACATACAATAATTACACAAAATATGATTTTAGTTTCTTATGCAATACTATATTTAAAAAGAATGTAAAATATTTAAACATTTAACATTATACACCTCTCCTCCTTGGTTCCTATCAGAACATTTGCACCAAGATATCTTTTTGTTTTTGATGCTGCAGATGTGAAAACATAAAAGAATAAATGAATTTATTCTACCTATTATGGAAGCAATGGATGAACATGGAGGGATTACTATTTTTCTAGAGCATGCATTCACATAGATTATTTGAGATTAGATGGGTAAAATTTTATGGCTAAATCTATGTACTAAAAACCATTTGAATACAATTTACCTTCATATTTCAAAATAAGTAGCTTGATTGATTTAGTCATTGAATTAAAGAATTTGGAGTCTTGGATCTAAATGATTCTTCAATCATCTCTTTGTAAGACAATTTATATTCTATAATTGTGTATAAAATAGCATTCCTGACAGAGAACATCATGTGCAAAAACCTTGAGGCAAGAAGTATTGAGGTACTTTTGAGGCACTTTTAAAGAAGTTCTAATGGCAAGAGTCCTTTAATGCTATGGAAATGTGATCATAGCATATTGTTACATGACAGGATAAGGTTATGAAAAATGTATAACATTTTGTCATTTCTTTGAACACCTATACTTAGCTGGCTTAGTATAATGATTAAAAGTGTAGACTCTGAAGTCAAACTGCCTGGGTTTATATCCCAGCTCTGCCAGCAATAGCTGTGTTACCTTGAGCAAGTCACTAAACCAGTATGTACCTGCATATTCTCATCTGTCAAATGGGAATATTAATAATACCTTCCACAGTGCATTTGGGATGATTATATACACTTATATGAGTAAAGTATTCAGAACTGTGCCTAGCACTTAGTAAGTGTGCAATAAGTTTTAACTATACTTATCATATTATTTGTGGGTACTTCTGACAGGAAAAACATGTAAAAATGTTAATGGTATTTTTTATGAATTGTAAAATTAAAGTGAATTTTAATTTCACACCTTTTGCTTACATGAACTTTATAAAATATCTACTATGAATTGTATACAATAGAATTCTACCATGAATTCTACCTATATTGAGAGAATAGATTGCTAAAAATAGGTTGTAAGTGTTGAAGTAATTTAGTATGCATTAATTTTTTACAATTTCAATCTGCAAGAAACATCTGGACTACGGTCATGTGTCAGCTTAATGACAGGGATATTTTCTGAGAAATGCGTCATTAGGCAAATTGCATCACACAATTTTATTATTGTGTGAACATCATAGATTGCACTTACACAAACCTAGGTGGTATAGCCTACTATACACCTAGGCTACATGGTACTAATCTTATGAGACCATTATTGTATATGTGGTCTGTCATTGACCGAAACATTGTTATGCAACACATGACTATATTCCTTCTCAAGTAGTAATTCTGCTATCAACAACTCATTGAGTATAATAAAGTCTAAGCACAAAAAGGATACATTTATTGAGTAAAATGTGGTCAAAACATTTATAGGTAGATATAATGGCTTTTATAATTGTAGAGGAGGATAAATGTTTGTAAAAATACCCACATGATATGTGTTTATCACTGTTTTTCTATTGATTCACTGCTTAGTTTGTTCTCAGTGCATCTTTTCTGTGTGTTCATGGATGAGTCGGCAGCAGTGGAGAGGGACTTCAAATGGGAATTGTAAGACTGAATATTCTACTATAGTACTTCTAAGTTTTGTTAAGTGTTGTGACCTTGAGCAAGTCACTTAATATCCCTACATCTCCAATTCTTCATCTAATAAATGAGGAAAATAATATCTGGCCTGCTGTAGACATGCTATTGTGAGGATCAGAGCAATGCTAAATACAAAAGTATCTTGAAAACTTTAAGTCACTAAACAGATGTTAACTATTATCAGCCTTACAAGTTTTAAAGTGTAAAACTTTGCTACTATTATAAATGTGAATGGATATTTTCCAAGGCCTTTAGTACCAAGATAAGGAAATATAGACTTGAGTTTTGCAATAAAAATATGCATTCCTCAACTTCAATGTCCAGCAAAACCAGGCCACATTATTCAGGCCCATCCTCCTCTTGGGGACAAAGAGAAAGTCTGGACAAAATTTATATTTAAAAAATTCTGCCTAAAAGCATTGGAGAGCCAATAATCCAGTGAAGAATTATATTGCCAAGATCTTTTAGAAGAACTAATATAGAGAGGAAAACCAGGCATTTGGGGCTCTTTCACCTAGCATTGTCTGTCAATTTCAAAAAAGTGGCTTTTTGTCCCACAGAAGCTGAGAAGCTAAGCAGAGCTTTTGGTTATCTTTCAGGTCTAAGGGGACAAAACAATTGGAGTAAAGGAATGACCATAGAGATAAAAATGTAGTAAAGCTCTTATAATTTGTTCGGAGACCATAATGGGGAATAGGAATAAGAGTAAAGAGGAAATAGAGAGAATCTCTCTTATAAGGACTGAAGCCTAGTGGTGAATCATCTAATCCTTGAAATTTTTAAAAGCTGATTTTCTAGAAAACCAAGGATTAGCAAATATAAATCTTCCATGGAGGAATATGACATTATCCTAGGTGTGAAATTTCTTCTACAAATTTTTTATGGACAATATCTAGCATTTAATCAAAAATAACCGGGCACATAAAAAGACAACAAATCCTGGACAAAACCAAAAGAAACAACAAACAAAAAAGACAATAGAAACATACTTACAAAAGATCCACTTAATGGATTTATTAGACACAATAAATATAAATATATTCAAAAGGATAAAGACAAGACTGAGAATTTGCCCCTAAAACTAGAAATAATAAACAAAGAAGCCAGTGGCTATTTTAGGATTGAAAAGTACAATAATGAAATTAAGAACTTAGCAAATTTAATCACAGATCAGATACTGATGAAGACATAATTAGTCACCAGAAAGATAAATCAGAATATATGAAGCAAAAAGAATTAAAAAGATGGAAAATAAAGAACAAGATGTGAAGAATATATTGATGCATTCTCTCTCTCTGTTACATATACATAATATGTATATAAATAAAGTATATATATATTACATTCTTCCTCTCTCAATTGATCTATCAATAGATAGATAGATAGATAGATAGATAGACAGATAGATAGATAGACAGACAGATAGATATAGATTGATCCATTCCAGATGGATCACAGTGAAATGGTATAACATATACATAAATGGAGTCCAAGAAGGAGAGGGCACAGAGGACATGTGTAAAAGCGTTACTTTAAAAGATACTAAGAATGTATCAAAATTAACTCAAAATGTCAAGTCTTGGAATCAGGGATCCTCTTTAACCTCAAGCAGGATAAATTCAACTAGGTGTATCATAATAAAAGTTCTTGGAAAACAAGACAAAGAGAATAATCTTAAACACAGTCAAAGCAAATAG
This sequence comes from Ceratotherium simum simum, assembly GCF_057802395.1. Classification (NCBI taxonomy): domain Eukaryota; kingdom Metazoa; phylum Chordata; class Mammalia; order Perissodactyla; family Rhinocerotidae; genus Ceratotherium; species Ceratotherium simum. The sequence goes on along the minus strand of NC_141918.1, from coordinate 4,536,898 downwards.
ATTGCTTACCTTTAGAAGAGGAACAATTAGTCTTACAGCGGATTTCTCAGCAGTAACCATGGAAGCCATAAGAAAATGGAATTAAAGTGCTGACAAGAAATAACTGCCCACCCAGAAGTCTAAACTCGACAAAAATACCTTCATTCCTTCAAACAGAAACAAGAGAATGTGTCATCAACAGACTCATGCTTTAAAAAATATGAAAAAATATTGAGAGAAATTTAAAAAGATGTAAATTATTTAAGGGATACACATGTTATTTTCTTTTAAGGCTAAATATTATAAAGTCTGTTCCTTTCAAATTGATGTATAGATTCAATGAAACTCCAATGAAATAACATTATTATTTTTATAAAGGGAAATTAACGACTTACTCTAAAATTTATATAGAGATACAAGGAGTCAAAAATAGTTGATGTGGTCTTAAAGAAGAATAGTAACGAGGAAGAATCTGGACTACCAATTATAGTGACTTATGAAATTACATTTTTTGAGACAATTTAGTACTGACATAAAGACAAACTTTAAAACAGAAAAATTAATCTAGCAATTGACCTTCACATATGGTTACTTGATTTATGATTAGAATGTCTCTACGGAATGTCTCTATGGAAAAATGAATCTCTCTCTCATACTATATACAAAAAAATTTTATTCTAGATGAATCTTAGTTAGAAATGTGAAAGCTAAATCAATAAAATTGCCCGAAAAAGTCATAGGTAAATATTATCATGATTTGGATAGGCAATAGTATTTTATACAGGACAAAATGCACTAACATGAAGAAAATACTGATAGTTTTGTTTACATTAAAATTAGGAACTCCTGTTTATAAGAGAATGAAAAAATAAGCCACTGATTAGGAGAAGATATTTGCAATGCATATTACCAGTAAAGGGCTTGTAACAGATTATATAAAGAATTTTAACAAGTATATAAAAAACAAACATACTAACAGACCACTCAATAGAGAAATGGGCAAGAGCTAACAGATACGTTAAAATTAAATAATATCCAAATGTTAAATAAGCATATGAAGAAGTTTCCAACCTCATTATTAAGTAGAGAAATGCAGATTCAAACCACAGTGAACTCCCACTACAGAAGAGCTAATTTTAAAAAACTGACAGGGCAAGTGTTGACAAAGATGTAGATCAATGGGAACTTATTTCTTGACTTGGGTATGTTTACATGGGCGTGGTCACTATGTAATAATTCAAAGAACTACACAATAATGCTTTGTGCACTTTTATATATATGTATGTTATCCTTTACTATAAACAGTTTATCCTAAAAAAAGATATCATTTTAGGGCAAAGAAGTCATTCACTAATGGCATTGATTTCACCATTATAAATTATGTATTCATCTGGATATGGAGAAATTAGTCCTCATGTTTAAATACAATCTGAGGGCTTGTGAAACCTGAATTCTTAATATGACTTGAAATTTCTTAGTAATAATACTGATTGTTGAGGTGAAGATAATTTTAGTGATTCTTTTGTGAGTAATAAAAAATGGAACCCTAATACCAAAACCAAATACATTAGAAGAAAAGAAAACTATAGAAAAATATTTCTTGTGAACATAGATGCAAAAATCCTCAACAAAATATTAGCATATCAAATCCAACAATGTATAACAAAAAATTATATACCACCACCAAATGGGATTTATCACAGGTATGCAAGACTGGTTCAACATTCAAAAATCAATCAATGTAATCTATCATATCAACAGGCTAAAAAAGAAAAATCACATGATCATATCAATAGATGCAGAAAAAGCATTTGACAAAATCCAACACTCATTCATAATAAAAACTCTCAGTAAACTAGGAATAGAGGAGAGTGTCCTCAACTTGATAAAGAATATCTACAGAAATCTACAGCAAATGTCATACTTCATGAAAGCTAATGTCATACTTGAAGCTTTCCCACTAAGATCAGGAAAAAGGCAAGGATGTCCCTTCTCACCACTGCTTTTCAACATTGTACTGGAAGTACTAGCTAGTGCAATAATAAAATAAAAGGAAATAAAAGGTATACAGTTTGGGGAGGAAGAAATAAAGCTATCTACGTTCACAGATAGCGTGATTGTCTATGTACAAAATCCAGAAGAATCACCAAAAACCTCCTGAATCTAATAGAATACAAGGTAAATATAAAAAAGTCAATCACTTTCGTATATACCAGGAATGACCATGTGGAATTTGAAATGGAAAACACAATACAATTTACATTAGCATACCTCAAAATGAAATACTTTGGTGTAAATCTAACAAAATATGCATAAGAACTATATGAGGAAAACTAGAAAACTCTGATGAATGAAATCAAAGAAGAACTAAATAAATAGAGAGATGCTCCATGCTCATGGGTAAGTAAACTCAATATTGTCAAAATATCAATTCTTCCCATCTTGATATATAGATTCAAAGCAATTCCAATCAAATTCCCAGCAAGTTATTTTGTGGATATCCACAAACTGATTCTAAAGTTTATATAGAGATGCAAAAGACCCAGAATAGCCAATACAATATTGAAGGAGAAGAACAAAGTTGGAGGACTGACACTACTTGATTTCAAGACGTACTATAAAGCTACAGTAATCAAGATAATGTGGTATTGGTGAAAAAGTAGACAAATAGACCAATGAAACAACATAGAAAGTCCAGAAATAGACCCACATAAATGTAATTGACTGATCTTTGACAAAGGGGCAAAGGCTATACAATGGTGCAAAGACCGTCTTTTCAATAAATGATGCTGGAACAACTAGACATCCACATGCAAAAAAAATGAATCTAGACACAGACCTTACACTCTTCACAAAATTAACTCAAAATAGATCAAAGACCTAAATGTAAAATACAAAATTATAAAACTCCTATAAGATAACATGGGAGAAAACCTAGATGTCTTTGGGTATAGTGATGATTTTTTATATACAACAGCAAAGTCACAATTGAAAGAAATAATTGATAAACTGGACTTCATTAAATTAAAAACTTCTGCTCTGTGAAAGACAGTGTCAAGAAAAGAAGACAAGCCACGTACTTAGAGATAATATCTGCGCGTGCAAAAGACGCGTCTGTTAAAGGATTATTATCCAAAATGTACAGAGAGCTCTTAAAACTCAACAAAAGGAAAACCAACAATTAGATTAAAAAATGGGTCAAAAACCTTAACAGACACCTCACCAAATAAGACATACAGATGGCAAATTAGCATATGAAAATATGCTCCACTATATATGTTACGAGAGAAATGCAAGTTAAGACGACAATTAGATATCACCATACGTATATTAGAATGGTCAAACTCTGGAACATTGACAACAGCAAATGCTGATGATGATGTGGAGCAATAGAGACTTTCATTTATTGTTGTTGGGAATGCAAAATGGTACAGCCAATTTGGAAGACAGTTTCGCAGTTTTTTACAAGACTAAACATACTCTTTTTATATGATCCAGCAATCACGCTCTTTTGGTATTTACCCAAAGAAGTTGAAAACTTATGTCCACACAAAAACCTGCACATGGTTGTTCATAGATGCTTTATTCATAATTGCCAAAACTTGTAAGCAACCAAGAAGTCCCTCAGTAGGTGAATGGGTAAATAAACTGTGGAACATTCAGACCATGGACTATTATTCAGCACTAAAAAGAAATGGGCCATCAAGCCATGAAAAGATATAGAGAAACTTTAGAAGCATATTACTAAGTGAAAGAAACCAATCTGAAAAGGCTACATACTGTATGATTCCAATTATATGACATCTTGGAAAAGGCAAAACTATGGAGACAGTAAAAAGGTCAGTGGTTGCCAGGGATTGGAGGAAGGAAGAAAGGAATAAGCGGAGGATAGAGGATTTTTAGGGCAGTGAAAATACTCTATATGATATTATAATGATGGATACATGTCATTATATGTTTGTCTAAACCTATAGAATGTACCACACTAAAAGTGACCCCTAATGTAAAGTATGGACTTTGAGTGATTATGTTGACTCAATGTAGGTTCATCAGTTGTAACAAATGTACCGCTCTGGTGGAGAATTTCATAACGGAGGAGACCATGCATGTGTGGTGGCAAGGGCTATATGGGAAATCTCAGTACCTTCCTCTTAATTTTTCTGTGAACCTAAAACTGCTCTTTAAAAAAAAAGTCTTTAAAAAAACTGGTAGCTGCTTTGCAAATAGACTACTTACATGATTTTTTAATGTAAAAATAAATCACACATTGAAAAAGATTTAATCAATGAGGGTATAAAAATAACACCTAACATTTCTTTTTTATAAAACTGTGCTAAGCAGTTGAATTTTCTTGTTTAACACACATAAAAACCTTGGCATTAGACATTATCATCAATCTCATTTTGAAAATGGGAAAACCAAGTCTTATAGAGCATAAGTAACTTTCCCAAACGTTGGGTCTAGGATTTGGAAATAAGCAGCCTTATCTAGAGTTTGTGTTCTTGCTATATACAAAAGAAGCCAAAACAATTACATAAACAAAAACTTCTATTCGAGATTTTCAAATCAAGGAAGGTTGTAGTAACTGATGTTGATGAAGAAAAACTGCCTGTCACATCAACAAAGAATTACAGATTTTCAGGATTGAAAGAGACCTTCAATACCACTCTTGCATCTGAATATCTTCTACCTAATGGTAATTCATCTTCCTTTTGGTCATCACTAATGATGGTTAGCTCTTCACTCTAGTAAACCTCCACACATTAGAAAAAAAAATCTTTTTATAGAGCTGGAATTTGTGGGCTTTTGTTTTGTTTTAGTTTTTAATCACTGGCTCTAATTGTGTCCCTGAATAATTCACAATAAGTCTGATTCATATTATACTAGGTAATTCTGAAATATTTAGATAAATCTATCAAGGTATTCATAAATAATTTCTTAGTAAAACTAAGTAATTTCTTCATTAAACTTCATTCTTAACAAAGTTAATTTCTTCGTTAAACCAGTTCTTTCTTCTTTTGCTCATACAGCATAATTCCTGATAGCTTTCCTCAGGACATGCTCATTTGTCAATGTCTCTTATTGGTAAAATTGGGAGATTTCATAGGATAATTGCAGATACAAAGAAAAAACTTATGTAAAATATCTGGAACATGATAAAGTCTTGTTCTTTCAAATTTCCTCAAGAATTCAAAGCAGTGATGTTCTCATTTATTCTGGTATTTACTGGAGTAGACCCTCTTCAAAATTGTAAACTTCATTTGCTTTTAATTTACTAAAATTCCTTTATTTGTTTTTGGGGGGCTTATAAAAGACATTTATACAACAGTGTTATCTTTTCCAATGTAAGATTATTTCTTTAGGATATATTCCTAGCCGAGGAATTGCTGGATAAGAATATGTCTTAGCTAGGATAGAGGCTAAATTACTTTAACAAAGAAAATCCCAAAATACAATGGCTTGAGTACAATAGGATTTTATTTCTCTCTCATAAAACAGTTTAACCATCAGGGCAACTCTGCCTAATCAAATCTTCTAGAGATGGAGGTTTTCTCCATTTTTTTCTTGTTCGGACATTGCCGTCATCTTTGTGATCAAAACTACGCTACTGCCAAAATCTGCTTTCCGGCCTAAAGGAACGAGAGCAGCAGTCCAGGACAAGCGACTTGACTTTTCAATTGGAACCTACCTGGAAGTTGTATATATAAATTTTGCTCTCATTTTCTTAAAGAGAATGGAGTCAAATAGCCAAGCTGGTTGCAAGAAGCCTGGGAAATGTGATCTCTAGCTGTGAAGCCATGGGCCCAGCTTCAGCTCTTCTACGGTGAAAAGAGCCAGGGATTAAAATTTGGTGTATGTTAGTCATCTCTGCCACAGAAATTATATTCTTCTGTTTTTATAAATTTTGAAATATTTTTTTCAAATTGCTTTACAAAATGTTCATTAACTAAATCTCTTCAAAATATTAGTAACCATATTAATCTTTAATGTAAATAAATAAAAAATTTTAAGATAGCATCAACAGTTTTGGGGAAAAATGTAATTGACTCAAAGAGCAAACATCTCATCTTACAGTACAGAAACAGAAGGGTGTGGGTATATTAGGAATTTGCATATTGGACACAAGCATTTACGGTGTCACAGGCTTTAGTGAGTATGATTTACAGGAAGGATAGAGAGTAGAAATTCATCTTGCAGGTTGGTTAAATGGAGTCAGTTAAGACAGCTTCTTTTGTACCACCTTCTCTGCAACAATTGCTATTTTGCTCTGAACACCATCTCCCCAAACATCACCCAAAGCTAGCCTCTAGTAATGGACTCTAGCCACTGTAAATCAGTCATATTACATTGAAAAAATAATTCACATTTCTCATGGATCCTGATATTTCTTCAAGTTAATATTGTTTACAGTGGAGAGTCATTTGCTAATTGTTTGCTGTTATATTGAAAACAGTGTTTGCATGCACAAGAAAAATAATTAGGTAGAAACCAAAATTTGTATCATTGTGGTGATTTTAGAGAACATCAAAGTAAGTGATAATACACTTTAATAAAGTAATCAAAACCTTATTCTACATTCCTTCAATTTCATTCATAGGCATTATGCTATTCATTTATGACATGCTGGATTCTATTCTCTTTCTCTCAATCTATTTTCTCTTCATATTCATTTTAAAACTTTTGCTTCAGGATAGTCTCATTGAACTGCACAAATTCTGAGGGAAGAAGGCAACACACACAGAATTTCAAATACAGCCTTGCTTTTAAATTTGAGATGGCCAGTCCACAGCCATTCAACAACCTGCTCCAGGAGAGTTCTGTACTGGACACAGTTAGTGAGAAGGAAGTAGTCCCTGCCCTCCAGGGTCTTACACTTTAGTTCGTGAAGATAAAACATACTCTAAGAAGCAACCATCTAACAAGGCTAGGTTTTCAAACAAGCCTTGACTCATTCCTTTTCCTCACTCCAACATCCAGTTAATCAAAAAGTCTCTTATATTCTAATTTCTCATCCCCACAGCCACCAGTTCATAATCAATGCAACACCACTCTCACTTGTTCTGCTGGCTCTGGTCTTATCTCCTTCCAGTCCACTGAGAGAGATTCCCTCCACTCTTCACGTTACTTTGGAACACATATAGCAAAATTTATTGATAAATAAACTATCACATATGGGGAAAATAAGACACAACTAAGATGATGATTCAGTCCACATGCACATAACTCATCTCTGAATCAGTCAGTACAATTTGCTGCCTCTTTCCCACATTCTTATGTGATGTACTTATTCTATGCCCTTCATAAAAGACTGATATGTCCAGAGTTGAAATCTGATGATGTCATCCCCATTCACAGTTTAAAAACTTTCAACATGCCCTCAATATTCTTAGATAAAGTCCAAACTCTCTTACATGGCTCTTGAAGTTTTTGATACGGTGTTGCATTGCTCTCTGGGTTTGTCTCTAATCATTACTCTTCTCCTGTGCCTAAGGCTCCGTTTTACACTACCTATCGTTACTCATACCTTACACCTTCTCTTGCCTCTTAGCTTTTGTATATGCTGCTTCTTCCCTAGAAGGACCATGCCTTTTACTTTGCTTGTAAATTCCTCCTTGTCTTCCACGGCCACAATCTAAGAACTAAGGTTATCTCTCTTAACTGCTCCCATAAAAATGTGTGCCTCTTTTACCACAACCCTAATGGCACTGCACTGTCATTGCCAACCTATTTGTTCAGATTTCTTTGGAAACTCAAACTCCTTGAATACAGGGACTATATATTTTTCTCTTTTTTTGCCAAGTGGATAGTACAGTATCTAACACATAGCAAATATACAATAATTATTTATTGAATTGAAATTTATAAGCAAGTTATGGTATAGATTAAATGTATTTGTGCCAAATTAAGAAAACAAAAAGGTTTTAATGTTTATTAAGACCTTACTCTACGCCAGGCATTGGTGAAGCCAAGGTGAACATGATAAAATTCCTGTCATCCAAGAACTCAGTCTAGTAGGTTCATTCCTTTTCTTTCTTTTTCTATAAATCTTACTTAGCTGCCACATTTGTTATTATAAATCACCTTTTAATAAAATACTTGGGAGAACCCTAAATTTTAACCCAGGTCTGCCTTACAAATAATGGGTAGAGTTAATTAGAGAAGACTGGAATTTGCTCTTGAAATAAAATTCCTATGCACCTAGTAGAAAGAAATTGGGCTGACCTTCCAAAAGGGATACATAGCATAGAAGGGAATACAGAAAGACTTATTTGAGATAAAAATGACTGCGTAGCTTGGATGGACTTAAGATAATCTGAGGGGTAAGTATAAGATTTGAGGTCTGAGGATTGTTAAGTGGTATCTGAGCCCTGGAAAGGGATTTGGAGAAATGACAGTACATTTCAGATCCTACTAATTTTAGTCCCTAAAATTTTAGTTAAATGGTCGTGCTGGCATGAATACCTTTGGCCTTTAATAGTTTTTTTTAAAAGCTTCAAAAATTATCACAATCTAGAACTTTGTGATATTTTTATATTTTGAGCATAAGAGAATTTTAAAATATACTTCAGAAGTGTTGTCTTTATATGTTTGAAAGAAACCGAAAGAGGATGATAACCTCCTGATCTACACCCTCACTGAAAATAGAATAAAAAGAAATCTGCCTTTACTGAAACAGAAAAGACTTGGGGATGATAGAAGAAAAACCTCACACACATTAGAGGTTGCTAAACACATTTACTTGGATCCTCAAAGAGGAGTTTTTTCAAAATAATATGTTTTCCAATATACAGTTAAAAATGCTTTTTACAGTCCCATAATTTTCAAGAGAGAATAAGACAAGGGCCACTATCATTTTCCAGGCAAAATTATTTAATGTTCATTTTCCATTTGAGAGTTCATCCTAGCTTCCTCCAAGAAAACTGAAAGTTCTTAGAGTTTGATGAATAAGCAATAGATGATTCATTAAAGAGTAGTCTCTGAACACTAGCTGTACACAGAGCACCACTTTAAAAGAGCACATCACTGCTGGAGCAGCGAGCGATAACTTGCTTTCAAGAAAGGTATTTAAAATAATGACTCTTCTAGATTTCTGGAAATTTTTCCGTTGAGACACATTTTAATTCAGTCCACTGAGAATCTTTCTAAGACGAGAGGATAGGTCAAGGAGAAAAAAGAGTAGAAATAAAAAAGTTAGAGAGAGAATGGATAGATAAAGAAGAGGAACGGAGAGTGAGTAAAAGTAACAGAGACAAAAGTAGGTGAGGAATGCAAATTTGAAGAGATAGAGGATTTGGAGTACGAAATATATGTTGTGTACCAGTTACATGAAGACCAGCTACTATGACTGACAAGTCTGAAATCTCAAGTTTCTTTGAGAAACGTACAATGATATCAGCGGTTTTCAAAATGTCTCCAGACCAGCAGCATCAGCAGCATCTGGGAACTTGTTAGACATGCAAATTCTTGGGCCCTGCCAGAACTCCTGAATCAGAACTTGGGGATGGGTACAGCAGTCTGTGTTTTAACAAGCCCTCCGGGTGGTGGGGGCGGGGGAGCTGATACAGTCTGAATATGATGACCACTTTTATTTCTTGCTCACGTAACTGTTTATTGAAGATACTCAGCAGGTGACCTTCGCGAGTTCAAGACTCAGACTTGTGCGGCCCTTTGGCTCCACCTGCCTCGTCTGCGCCATCCTTTCTAATCAGCCCTGATTAGACCCTGATTTTGCTTTCTGGGAGGAACGCCCTTATCCCGTGTTCTGAGGCGACTTTTCTTGTTCATTTCCCTCCTTGGCCAAATCTGAAGTAAGTGATGGGGAATATGCTTAGCCTGTTTCATGACTTGACAGTTTCAACAGCTCACTTCCTGTTCATGCCATTTTAGGGGTCTGGATGTTGTTTTAATGTGAAAATAGCCAAATTTTGTTTGTTTGTTTTTATCCAAGCTAGTGGTTTCTTAGGTAATAAAATTTGGTCAAAAATTCCTTATATAGTCTGATTAGATATTTGATTTATAGGCTTCTAAGCAGTTCTATATGCTGTCATGCCAGTGACTACACACAAAATTCTTTCCTAAGGATAATTCTTAAGACATTATTATTATTTTTTTCTTTTTAACCTTCTTTCACATATGTTTCTGTCTCTCAGGTTAATGGTGGCTACCTCAGGACTATCTGATATAACATGTTTAGGTAGAGAAGCATTAATTTGAATTTTGCTACAAGCTGAGTCTTAATATGATTTTTTGGCTCAGAAACTTTTTTAGTCTTATTTTATACTGTCTGAGGTCTAAAAAGTTGGTTTTTCAACTCTGCAAGATATCAGATTTCTTTCATTATTTTTTTTAACTTGCAGATTGTTTACTGTTTGCCTGAGGTTATCTCTTCCTTCTGTAGTGCTAAGCATTGCCAGTAAAAATCACCACTAAAACCCAGTGTTTTCCAACCTCTTCCCCTAGAGCTACAAGCACATTGTTTCCCACTACGTTAATGCAGGTGGCATTTTTGCCAAATGTTTTGCCACAGTGCAGTATGGTTTCTCCAGGATTCCTGCTTCCAGAGCAGTCGCCACCGGCCACCTGATCACTGCGTCAGTGCAGCTACAACATCCCACTTCAAGGTACCAATTTCTGCACAAGTTAAAGTACTGTGAGCTTATGTAAAAATAGTCACTGATTCTCAGTGGCTTTACACAAAAGAACTTTATTGTTGGTTACATAACAATTCACTGCCACTATTCACAAGGTGTTCAGGGACTCAGCACCTTTCACCTTGTGGCTTTGAATCTGCCCTTCCCCTTGTCCTCTCTCCATTCAGCCAGTGAGTGGAGAAAGAGAGCAGGAATGACCTCAAAGAACGTTTTCCACGTCTGCCTTCCTCCCATGGGCCGGCACTCAGTCAAATGGCTGCACCCGACTTCCGGGGAGGCTGGGAAGTGGAGTTAAGCTGTGTGCTCAAGAGTAAAAGGGAAAGAGTTTGTGCTGAAAGGTCTTTCAATTCTGCCACATTAAAGAGAGAAATGAAGTGCAATAGTAAAGGGGAGTGTGGAGGAGCAGTGAGGGGGAGGGAAAAGTGTTCAGAGATGACTAGAAGGCTTAAAGAAGGGAAGTTAGGAACGAAAATTAGTCATTTAATCTTTAGAATTATGAATTAAGATGTACTGCATTTCCCCCTTTACAGATATAAAACTGAGGTTTCAAGAGCCTGATAACATATCTAATTTCACACAGCCAAGAAAATTTATTCTTACATTCAAATCCAAAGACATCTGAAAAGAAAGCCTGTGATCTTTCCACTAGAAGGAAGACACACACACACACACACACTCACACCCATTTATATCCAGTAGTGTGCTACACCCACAAAGCCCAATGATGTTTGACTTCCTTATTCTACCTGCAGTTTCTCTGTATGAGTATAGCAGGCTTGCCATGCTTAACAGTTGTTAACAATTTGCTTAGTTAAGAAAATATGCTCAATTAATTTAACTTGAATATAAATTGGTGACAGTAGATCACAAATAATCAAAACTTTCATTAAGGATGTAAAATAGGAAAAGCTTTTCAAAATGGAGAGATTTACCCTTTGAGTCTACATGCCTAAATGTTGTTACGTTGTTCATTCAATAAAACACACAGCATTTTATTTAATTACTATCATCTGTCTCTGAAAGCAAATATTTGCAAGCTACATGAATTCCTCAGACACTCAGCTTTTTTTCTGAACTGAGAAAGCAAGCATCAAACTGATACCTTTTGTTTAAAAAGATGCAAAGATATGAATCAATATAAAGGATTAGTTTTTATTATTCCGCTAGAACAGAAATAAATGAATTCTCTTTATTCAAACAAGCGTTTATCTCTAACCAAACCCTTTATCTGGGAGGCGGGGGAGATCTCCATGTAAGGCAAACTGTTTTTGTTTGGTTCTTTAAAGAATGGAAATGTTCCTGAACCACCATGTAAACAAGGCTTGTATATCAATTATGTATATTACTGTCCTAACTAAAATCTTAAGCCTCTTAACAGGCCACTTATTTTGCCATGTAAACAAAAATATAGACTTCTCTATTTTCTACATACTCTGGTCTTCGGAGAGAAAATCATCCCTCAGATGTAGCCCACTCAGACAACATTCTTTTGGAGGGGCTGTTCATTAGTCTTCTCATTCTGGAAAACAGAACCTTACTGTAGCTCTAAGATAGGTCCACCTTCTTTATGTGCATAGCTCTGAAAATAACCAAAAAATTTCATTTTAATTTTGGGAGACATTGAACTATTGCAAGGCAAACCGAAGCATATTAAAAATTTTAAGAGTTTATTTGAGCAAAAATTGATTCCCCAGAAAAGGAAGTTACTTGATTGGCTATGGCTTAAAGTCTAGTTGGCTGTTTGTGATTGTTTGTCCTCAGCATTTTGATTTTGTAACCTTGAGGCATTTACAGGCTGAGATTTTAGTTTGCTTACATAGGCCATTAGAGCCTCCTCAGTCCAGTGGCCTCCTTGTTTAATTAGTTTAACAATACAAATAAGAAAAAATATTTAGTTGAGAAGGTTTATGGAATGAATTATTACAGTTCATAAATGAATAAGATTAAATGTATATGTGTTATGGACTATGAGTACTGTTTACGTCAATATACGCTTGAAGTGTGGTCCTGCCAGCTCCGTGTCCTCCCATAAGATTCAGTTACATATGTGTGAATTCATCCGGGTCTGAGCCTCCTCTGCCATAGCCCACAGGCTCTCTTCACAAACCCATGCTAGATTGTCCATGTTTCACAGGGAAAACCAGGACATTGTCACTTTGTGTTAGGCTTCATATTCTAAGAGTAGAGAATTCTTATTTGCTCCTCTGCAAATGACTAAACCCCATAGATCAGAGTCTTCATTCATTATCTTTCTCTAGCTTTTTTTATTCCATTTCCTATTAGCTTTGATACAGAATAGGTGATGTGGAAACTTAAGAAACAGGGACTTCACTATGATGGCATGTTTAGCAAATTGCTATAAAAGTTGCAGTGAATCCTGTAACAGGTTCTTCTTCTACCTTACGATCACGTCAGTGAGAGGATTTCTTAAAAATTGAGTTATTCGTTGATGGGAAAGACTTCTAGAACTCTTAGTCTTTACTCACTGTTCAACAAAACATTATTTTATTTCCTCTGTTCCACGAGCAAATGTTCTTCTGTGTTAAGATGAGATTTTGCTCTTTAAACCTTTGTAGCTTAGATAGCTGAGTGTTGTTGAAAGATAAACTGAGGCATATTAGAAATTTAAGAGTTTATTTGAGCCAAATGTGATTTGAATTGGGCAGCATCAAACTGGAAGTGATTAGGAGTGCTCCCCCGACGGGAGCTCGAGGTGATAGATGGAACCAAAATAAGGAAATGATTGATTGGCCGTGGCTTAAAGCCTAGTTGGCTGTTTGTGATTGGTTGTTCTTGGTGTTTGATTTCGTAACCTTGAAGCATTTACAGGCTGAGATTTTGGTTTGCTTACATAGGTCGCCAGGGCTTTAGAGCCCCCTCAGTTTAATGGCCTCCTTGTATAATTAATTTAAGAGGGTATAATTAAGGACAATTTAAATTTAAAGAGACCTCAGAGACTTTCTAGTTTGCACTCTTTGTTGCACAGAGGAGGAAATAAAGAAAATCTCAGAATCACGTGACTTGCCCAAGACTAATCCATTTTTTAAAATCAACGAAGGCCTTGGAACCCAGACTTTGTGCTTGTAATTTCATGATGTTTTTTCACTAATTCTTGCTGACTATTCAGTATCCTTCTCTTAAGTAAGTAAATGGAGATATTTGAAAGTTGTTTCTCTACCTATGCTTGATTCTACACTTAAAGTGAATTCAAGGTACACATAGGATAATCTAAACAGGGCTTTTATAGCTGTCACACTTAAGCACAGATATCTAATTCCAAAATATAGAGGCCTCATAGGCGGCCAACCACATTTATTAAATAATCCCTAGAACAGTCAAATTTCATTTCTAGCAGTGCCAATTCTTGCCAGCTGGATGACACTAAACATCAGGTAATATAATTTAATTGATAATATAAATTCCAAATATCCAGCTTTGTGACACTATACGGCCAATAGAGTCAGACAGTTTGTGCCGTTCATAGATATATTTGGTAGCTTGTAGTCAGCGTTTGGGAGAAAGATTGATGTATGTTGTGAGATTAAAGGCTGAAGCAGGCAGTTGAAGCAGATAAGCTGCAAGGTACTAAGTAAATTTACAGCAGCACGCATCAGTAACAGGCACTCGGAAGTGGGTTCTTACTGTGTCAGAACAAAGAATATAGTTGAAAGAGTTAAAAATACATTTTAGAAATACTATTTTTTAAATAAATAAAGTGTATAATATAACTCTGAATGAGATAAAAATCTTTATAATAAATATTTGTAAAATAAAGTAGCTATAAAATTTTCCTAGCCAAGAGGAAGAAATATATATTTTAAAGTAAGAATAAAAGAATATAATTTTTTGATATAAAATGTTAGCTTTTCTTCAATTGTGAGGAGAAATGAGTTGAGAAAATGCTAACTATAGTACATTAAATACTAGTTCTCCATTTTTTAAAATGGAATCAGTCAATAGAAAAGAAGGAAGATAAACATTTCCTTGAGGTTTTTAATGTAATATAACTTTATAGACTCTTTATAGAAAAAATAATCTTTTTCATTGACAGTTAATTATAAAAGTACCAATTTTGTAAAATACTGTGTTTTTTTGTGTTGATTTTGAAAGGAGAGTGAATATTAGCATAATGGGGTTATTTGTCAATCACCGGTATTAAGAACTAGCTATTAACTGTGAAGTAGATGCTAAATATATTATTCAAATGATTCTCTTAATAGCATTTTGTTTGGGCTTCCCAAATGAGATAATTTTATGTGAATGTCTCAGTACCAACTTAATTATGATTCACTTTGGAAATAGTGTCTTAACGAATGTCTATGTATCTTGGGTTAGTGAATAATACACTGAAATATTGCTACCTATGTTGTAATATTCAAAAGTTCAGTTCCGTATTCAGAGATTCTTTTTTTATTCTTAGTTATCAAAAAACAATAAAAAATCTAAGGTAAAAGTAAATTAGAAAATTAGAAAGGAAATTGGGAGAAGGGCATTTGTAACTGTTTAAATATTATTAACTAGTTTATAACCAAATATAGAGTGAGAAAATGAAATAGTTATGCTATGAATTATAGAAAATAGATATTTCTGTGAAAAATCAAAAAACAAAAACAAAACAAGAAGTCTGCTATTAGAGAAGCTGAGTGGCTATGAATAAAAGGGGAAAGGAGAAGG
This sequence comes from Ceratotherium simum simum, assembly GCF_057802395.1. Lineage (NCBI taxonomy): Eukaryota > Metazoa > Chordata > Mammalia > Perissodactyla > Rhinocerotidae > Ceratotherium > Ceratotherium simum. The sequence goes on along the minus strand of NC_141918.1, from coordinate 4,521,593 downwards.
AATTTTTACATGTTTGGGAAGTAAACAAGATCGAAAACTCCAACGTTTTTATAGTCATAAAGAAATATATTCAATTTTCAACAATCTTATCACTTGTGATTAAAATACTAAATATTATTTCCTTACAGTTTTGAATATATATCAGGTGAAAAGATGGGGATATTTCAAGGTAATTTAACGGTCCATTCCAGCTGTGAACTACCACCAGAGCCTAAAGATGTCCATTAGAATCAACTTTTCAGAGCTGATTGGCCAGTTAATCTATTCCCATGTTCTTCTTCTCAATTTTTGTCTTTTCTATTCCATTGTTAGCAAAATGTGAGACAAATGGCTTTGGAGGCAAAATTAGCCAATTTTGTGTAAAATACTAACCTGAATTTTAGGTGTAGTTGGAGATTAAGAAAATCTCTTAATTTAAATAGAGATTGGGCATCCTTTGAACATTTCACTTACTTGTGTATTTTATGCCTGAGCAAAGTACTTTCAATCCGTTTGTGCATTTATACCTTGAAATAAGATGTTGTCAAATAATGCCAGAAATACATTGAAAAAATAAATTTTATTTTCAATAAATATGAGTATGCAATGATGAACAAATGATTTTAATGATACTTTACGTATCAAATTCTTGATTATTTCTGTTAAACATTAATCTCAGGTACTTCCAATTCAAATCAGCAGATTGTTACCTAATAACAGACTTTGGGTTTTGTTTTGTTTTTCTCAGAGATATTTATTTTATGTAATTCATACCATAACCACCTCATTTTCTTACTCTATATTTGACTTTAAATTAGTTAATAATATTTGAAGAGGGATTAAAATATTCTCCCTGATTTGCTTCCTAATTTTCCAATTTTCTGTGTTGGTAAAATTTCGTTAGATTTTAAAATATTTTTATATTGATGATAAGAGTTTGATAGTCTTCCCATCAATAAAAGATAACTTTGAAAGTAATGGAAGAAGAAACATAAGTTTATAATTTATTATATCTAATGATGATACTAGAAGTGAATGTCCATTTTAGTAATTTTAATAAAAATTCAAAGGAATGATATTAAATAGACAACATATGAACTTTATCTTTTACTTTACATAAATTATTTGATGACCTCATTGTGTATTAATCATTTATTATGCCAGCATAATGGAAATTAATGGTCTGGATAAAATGGTGGAAAAGATAGATTTCAATTTCTCCATTTCAATCAGTTTTAATCAGGGACCTAGAGAGTGACCTTCACAATCATTTTCAAGTGATTGAAATGAGTTTGACTGTACAATATAGAATAATTTTAGAAGAATAAAAACAAATATAAATGCTTTGTGTTTCCAATAAATTAAATTTTCCATTCAGTTTGATAAGTAATCTGAGATTATAACACTCCCATTAATACTTTTGCCCACTTTAGAGGTTACTATTTTTACTAAAATTACTGTATTTAACGGCTTATACTTTTGCACAAAAAGCTATCCAGACAATCAACCATAGATATAATGAGCATTTCAAAGAGAAGAGAGATTGGCACTTAGTAATTATCTGTTGAGGTTCATTGCCTATTTTCCGTAGGAGTATTAACTTCCTCTTATTTGTTTGTGAGAGACCTGAACAGACCATTAGCTCCTTGGTAATATAGTGTCTGAGGTCTAATGCCATATGTAACACTAGGTCTGAGCCAGATGGCTTGAGTTCAAATCCCAGCTCCCCCATATACTAGCTGGAAAACATGGGGCAGTTTTCTTAACCCTTCCTCACTTTTCTTATCTGTAAAATGATGACAATAATACTACCCATCTTTTAGTACTGTTAGCAAAGTTACATGCCTAATACATGTAAAACACTTAGAAACTCTCTCTTCCTCAGTTTCGTCTTCCATGAAATGAGGATGATAACCATATGCCATTTTACAGTGTTGTGATGAGATTAAATGCTTTCAAATACGTAAAGTGATCAGAATGGTGCCTGACGTGGTAACTGCTATGTTAACTGCAAATATTATTATTTTTACTTTTATTATTACTATCATGATTATTATTATTCTATCAATACCTAGTGTATAATAATCCCCTTATTATTACGATATAGGGCAAATAATTAGGTTTATATTATTTTCCAAAGTTTTGAATTTTTAGGCAAAGTTAACATTTTATACACGGATATGTGCTAGTTATGCCATCACATTCTTTACGTGACTGTGACTGTCTTAATCTGCTTGGGCTGCCATAACAAAATACCATAGACTGAGTGGCTTAAATCTGCTTGGGCTGCCATAACAAAATACCATAGACTGAGTGGCTTAAACAATAGACATTTATTTCTTTCAGTTTTGGAGGCTGGGAAGTCCAAGATCAAGGTGCCAGTAGAATTGGTTGCTGGTGAGACACCTCTTCCTGGTTTTTAGACAGCTGCCTTTTGTTGTGTTCTCACTTGGAAGAGAGAGAGAGAAAGAGAGAGAGAGAGAGGAGAGCGTGAGTGAGCTCTGGCCTCTCCTCTTCTTATAAGAAATAAAATACATACTAATCCCGTCATCGGGGCCCCACCTTCATGAACTCATTGAAGCCTAATTACCTCCCAGAGGCCTCACTGCTAAATACTATCACACTGGGGACTGGGACTTCAACATATGAATTTGAGGGGAGGGACACAAACATTCAGTCCATAACAATAACTATCTCATTTAAATTTTATTATAATCTGATATGATTGGTGCTTTTATTATCCCACTTTACAGATCAGGAAACCACTCTCCTCTAACCTATCTTTGGAAAATTGCTTTAACTTTTCATATTGGACTTGAGATTCGTCACTGCTAAATGGTATAGGTACATTTATAAAGCTCCAGTAACATTTTTATAAGTATGTATTTTATTTCTATTTTATTTTTCTATTATTATTTCTATTTTATTTCTGTGGTTTGGTGGAGAAATGATGATTAAAATAATAAAACAAAGGACATCATATTTACCATGTTTTATTTTTAATGAAAAACATTTGTAAAATAATAAACAGAAAAACCTAATGATGTAGTTAAGATTCTTATTATTTTGTCAGCATAAGCACCATACTTTATTTGGCTGAACCTCTCTGTTTGAGTTCATATATAATTCCTATGTCAGCCTTCAACCGTTAATTTATGTGATTAATCTTTTTCAGTTACTTTGTTATGGAAATTCAGCTTTCATAAAATATTTCTAGTCTATTGGAATCCAAACATTTTATTTCATCAAAACGTTTCATTATAGGAGAATAGCTTCATACATCGTGACATTGGCTTTTTTTAAAGATACCTATCAGCAGTATGTTTTGTTTTATCTCTGATTCCATTGCAAAAAAAAAAAAGGGAGGGGTGTTTGGCTCAAGCTGGCTGTGACTGTGGAACTAAGCACATACAGACTTTTCCATCGTGCCTCTGGGATTCTTGCTCTGTGATTAACAAGGTTTGAGGACTCGGCTTTCTCTGCAGAGTGAAGACTTGTACTGTTTTGTTTTGTTTTCACACTCCAGGTACCTCTGGCTAAGAAGTGGAGTTGGTTTCCTTTTTTCTTCACATTGCTAATTCCAGATCATTTCTTCTACTCTGTGTTGCCAAAGCTTTGCTATTCTTTTGATACTCATGATAATATTTAACTGTTGTCTCGTCCTTTTCTCTGTGAATCTCCCTTCATTCAGTAAAGTTTTTAGTTCTTGATTCAAAATCATTTTCTCTACCCCTCTCCTATTGTCTTTCTGGTTGACTTCACCTCCATGAGGAAGACCCTTTGTTGACTTTGGCATTAGAGCTCCTCCAATTGTATTTTCTTCCACTCCTCTTTTTCTACCTGCTAAAATAGTCACATCTTAGCCATTGGTATCCCTAGAAGCCCTGAAAGCATGATTTCAAACATCTCACTCTATCCCAACACCTCCTATCAGCTAATCCCACTGATATAATTCTTCAATATCCTTGAAACTGCTAGTCCACTAATCTCATCATTTTCTTACTATTCACCATTCCTCCCTTCACTTCATTCCACTCTTTGATCAGTTTATATTCCATGGTCTATTTTGCCCTTGCAAAGGCCCTTATCACATTTGACCTCTGATATCCTCCGCCAGCAATAGTCCAACTCCTGCTGAATCCAATCATCCAATTTATTCCTGTCTGCACCCCAAACAGCTGAATGTTGCAGAGAAAAATCAGATAATCAGGATAACTGGCTTATCGTTTTCATTCCTAATGACAAAACTTAAATATTTGTATAACACTGCCAGAAAATTCTACAACGCGTTACTAGTAACCTTTAAGTCTCTCTCTCCCAGATATGTGCTCCTTAAAGTTCCACAAACTGGTGCTCTTTTTTGAACCGTTTATTAGTGGTCCATGACAAATGAATTTTAGAAATTCATAGTAAGGGTTTGCAAACTTTTAGAGTAATTCCAAGGAATAAGTTTAATTTTCTTGACTCTAATGTTAACATAATTTGGTTTGTATTTTGTCTGACTTTTAAAAATTTAATTTTCCAGTATTTCATTTTTATTATATTTTATAAAAGTATTTGTCCATGGTGGATTGGAAGTTAAAAACAAATGGTCTATTACAGCAGATAATTTGAAAAACACTGTTCTGGATGATTATTTCATACCTTCTCTCTTCTAAAACCTCTCTTTATCCTCCTCATCATCTTGAAGAAGATACAGCTGTCTTATACTTCATTGAGAAGAGAAATAGAAGCTATGGAAGATGCGTTCCCTTACCTTCCATTCCCACACTGAGAGATGTACCAGCATCTGCGCTGCAGCAGCCTCCCTTGTTCAGGTGGAAGAGGCCCCTCCTCGTACAAATCCCCACCTCCCACTGTGCTTCAGAGCCCTCATCCTTCCTACCTTGTCGGAGACGTGCTCCTGCAATTTTCCCTTTCCTCATCAGCATTATCACTCTCTTCCTCTGTATTGGATAATTTCCACTAACCCTGCAAACATGCTGTATCTCTCATCTTAAAAAGAAAAGAAAAAGGAAAATATATAGATCTAAATTTAATATTCCCTGCTCATTTTCTGTGCTTGCCCTTCACGGCAAAAGTTCTCAAAAAGAGTATTGGAAAGCTGATGACTCTAGTCTAGAGAAACTCCCTAACTCTTGCAGAATTGGGAATGTGGAACCCCAGATTCATTTCCCATTGTCTTGGTCTGCCTACCCTGTGATAATGTGTCAGTTTCACACAAATCAAAGGAGAGATTTGGTTCCTGTTTATTTGATGGAGGCAGACAGGACGATAAGCCTCATTGTCCACACTTTTTATTAAATGTCTCCCTGTGCCGCTCATAGACCTGGCAAAGTGGCCAACTAGGGCAACCACAGCAGGGCCTTTGTGGGCTGCTCTCTGCTGGCGCCAACGAACTGTGAGTCACACCAGGTCTGACTGCTGAGGGGAAGGAAGTTCCTAACTTTTTGAGGCATAGTGAGTCTAGTGAGTCTGTTTATCTGAGCACTGCTTCTCTTGATTGAGTGTTTCATATCCATCCCTCTAAGTCTAGCTGGGACAGGGTGGCACATATTAAGAAGTCAGCAATATTTCTGGATGAGTAAATCCTCCAAAAGAAGGTTAGTCTTAATACATTTTATGAAAAAAAATTGCTCATTATGGCATCTTCTACTTTCTAAAATTAAATATTTGCAAATCTGCATAATCTGCAATAGTGAATAATGTGGTATTTGTTGGATGAGAGGACAACCTGGAAAACAGTGATGAAAATTCTTATGGGAAAATATACCTATTTCTAGTTAGGATAAAGAGAAAAATATTATAGTGTTAAATAGATAAATACTTCACTCCCTTACATTAGTACCATTATTAGGTATTATTCAGTGATCCTTTAATATATTAATATTTTAAGATAATCTGTTTCTAATAGTCCAGAAGAAAAGCATGTCCTGACCTTAATAGAAAAATCATTTTGAAATAAATGAAACGTTAGTGAAAATTGTAATATGAATATTACTTTTTGCTAACTTTTTACTTAGATTGGATCATAGTTTTATTGATCTCTTAAGTAGCTCTATATGAGAGACCACTTTTGCTTAACATTATCTTTCTGTCAAAGGATATGTATTTTTTACTAAGCTCAATGGTTTTCCTTGATAGACAAAATTGTAAGTGATTTTGTTCCATTCATTTAAATATATATTAAAAACAGTTATAATCAGAGGCTTTACAGTGTGAAGACAGTAAACTTAAGAAATGAGGCCATGATACTATATAGATTTGAGATGATCTTTCTTTCCTGGTTCCATGAATTAGATAATTATAAAAATATGCTGCTCAATAATTAAATGATACATTTTTAGAATTCTAAACCAAAAATAAAACTATCATTTCATCATAATGTCAATATATAAACCTATTATTACTGATTTCATGATGTCAATATAAAATCCCATTATTACTGACTTCAAGTTTTTCTAAGTCGTGACAGTGACCATCTATTATTTGCTAATGTCAAATAAAACTTGCTTGCCCCTGCTCCAATTCTCATCAGGTGTTTGTGAAGGATGCTGCCATTAACCTAACTACTACTATCCCAGTCATCAATGATCAGCAACGAATGAGTATCTGATCCGTAGAATGTCAATAAGAATCCTGAATTAGAATTTTTTAGCTTGGTACCAAAGTGAGCCTCAGCCATTCTCTTGTGGTAAAGCTGATCAGAGACAATGAGGGCAACATATAGAAAAAAGCAGAGATGAGGATTAGCGATTGAGTCCAGTTTGCCTTAGATTCCTCCCTTCCTACACGTAATGAACCAGTAAATTCTCCTCCACCTAAGGAATTTGAAATGAATTTTAAAGTTTGCAACCAAATGATTCCTAACTCCATCTGGATTCTAATTATTGTTTTCTAACAATTTACATCTCAATAAAGAGAAGCGTGTTCACACGGTTTGGTTAAGTTTTTAGAGTAATACCTTGGTGGCTGAGTTGGTATTAAGCTACCTGTCCTTGAAGAAGAGCTTATTCCTTTGAAGTAACCACTGGCAGAAATTTGTTGAAGTGACAATGATGATAAACATAGGAGCTGGCTCATTAAAAAAATCTATGAGAAACGATAAGTCTTAGTGACATTTACTATGAAATTTGGAACTCAGTACAAACTGGAGAAGAAAAGATGCCCCCTTTTTCAAGGGGGTTGGTCATCTGGACAAGTGCTATGAAGTTATTGTCAACAGTGTAAATGTAAAAACTAAATTGTGGCTGCAAACATCCTTTTTGGGGTAAGGAGCTATGAAAATATCAAGTTCTACTCAATGTAGAGAGGGAATTAAGGTATAGTACTGCATTGATCTGTTCTTTTCACTAGACTTATTTTAAAATATCATAAAATTTGAGATTATGTATTTTTTCTTATCAAAGAAGGCATGTAATTAGATATTTAATAAATACTATTTCAGTTCATGATAGGACTATTTTTCTGTGCAGAGGCTTGAAATGTCATAATTATATTGATGAATTATATCTTCCTATTTGAGAGATCCATCTTTAGCCTTCAAAAGGAGCCAGTAGTAACATACTGGCTATAGTCACACTAAATTTCACTCTTTTGTGTGGCTTGATTAGTCTACAAGATGATAGACAAACTCAGCACTATACCAGCTGTTTTGGAACATTAAAAAAAAAGATATATATAAATGGCTCTTTCTCTCAAGGATCTTTAGTAAGAATTTACAATTCATTCCCAGGGAAATGATAGTCAATTAAATGTTGTTTCTTATCAAGACAATAAAAGTTTTTAGAAAAGAGAGATCAGTTTTGGAATGAAACATATCACTGGGGATAGGAAGGCTTGATATTGAAGAAAGTGATAATTTGAGAGCACTGTGGTCAAAGAGAGACCCAAAGTTATCAAGTTACACAAATGGAATGGGCTATTGTGTGTGGGAGGCTGTGTGGATATTAACTTGAGTGAATCTATTTAGAAATAATTAAGTTCCTGTCTATTTTTGCCACCATGGGAAAACTTCCAGATGTATTTTTACCAACTTTGAAGGGTCTATATGCGATGGTCTGATATAAAATAAAAACTGTTTAAAGTATACACTTTGGAAGTGCTGTGAGAATACCTCAGAGACAACTGTTTGAAGCCTTATAGAGAAAAAGGCAACTTCACAGACAAATCCAAAGGTTGTCCATTTGGAGATAGAAAGGGAGAGGTAAGCTCTCTCAAAAGCAACTGAGAGAGGGTTGGGAGCCTGAAGACAGAGAGACGTCTTGGAGAGCTACTGACATTGCAGTTAAGTGAGCCCCTCATGGCTACCAAGCATGAAAGAAATGCTCTTTCATAATCAGCTAAAAGTAATGTCTAGTGGGAAGAATACTTAGCTGCCCATTGGGAGACAAATACCAAATGTATTAAGATGTCATGGAAGAGGAAAATAAACTCTCTCAAGTATGTGAGCCTCAACTTGATTATGCTACAGAATCGAATACTGATTTAAAGACTAAAATGTCTTAATAAATAAAATTCTGAAATGGAAAGGTGAATCTAAAGCTATGTGCTTTTCCAATTGTCAAATATTGATGGAGAAAATTTTTAAAACCCTGGAGTTTCTGAGATGGTTACTAATGCAGCAATATTCAGAACCCAGAGGTAGCATACATGTATTTCAAGCCACCAAACTCTACTGTACAAATGACTTTATTAATTTCTCTGTACCTCTATTTAAATGATCTCCTTTCTCAGGAGACGAAAACCTAACCCTACTGATGCGAACATGCCCTTCATTGCCAGCATCCATTCCTGCTAAAACCTGATGCCAATGTCTGTGCTGCACCCTGTTCTCCAGTAACTAGGTCCATGCTGGTGACTCTACGTCCTTCTATTCATAAGTGGGATGCCTCTCTCGCCTACCTTGCATCAACGTGGGGCAGGACAAGCTACTTTCGGGTGCTCTCTTACATCATTGTGGACCTCTGGTAGGTGGGAGATGGGTGTTATTTCAAGATATATATCTGATTAGAAATTGTTTGCCACCATTTCAACTCCACTGATGCAACCTTACGTTAGCACTGAATGCTCTATGAGATTATATCACTTCTGAGTTCCATACAGGAAGTTGGGCACAAACACCCTCTGCTCTCTGAACCCCAAACCAATCTATTAGTTTCTCCCAGCCTTCCCTGCTGAAGTTTCAATATTAAGAATTGACAGGGGCAGGGTTGTTCCTTTTCTAGGAAACAACCACCACTGACTCGTTTTGTGGCCTTCCTATTTCAGTTCTCTTCCAGAGAATAGTATTGTTCCTGGGAAATGGCCAGGTCTAGATCCCCTGGCATCTAGCTGGGGCCGTGTGACTGGTTCTTGACAAAAAAGTAAAAGGAAGACATTCATTTTCTTTCCAGACCAAGGCAGTAAAGAAACAACGGTACAGTCTCAGCACTTTCTTCCCCCTGCTGTTGCCCAGATGTGAAGACCAATGGTGACATTAGAAGACATATGCTTGAAGAGACAAATCATCGACCAGCCCCTTATCAATGAATGATTACAGGGAGCATAGCCCCACCTCATGCCACCTCTAGCTACCAACCAGGAACACCCTCACTGTACTTCTATACATTCAAGAAATAAACTGTCTTATGAACTTAAGCCATATGAACCTGGAGTTTGTTTGTTATTGCAGCTAGTATTACTGAAACTAATACATTCGTTTCTAGAGAAATCTTACGTTCTACTGCTTTTAGTATTTGTCTCTTCATATTTAAAATCACATTTCAGGAATGTGAAACAAACAAAACAATTTTTCTGTCTTAACTATCTGGCTTGTACAGACTAAATACAGTTTGCCAATCAAGACTGTTTTCTTTGCTGTATCCCTGAAGAGCATATTTTAAAAGATAAAGCAAATCTTTTTTTTCCCCATAGCTATCTCAACCTCCTCCTAAGGAATGCATATATAGAAGGTATTGCTGCTTCCTAAATGGTGAAGGGGAAGGGCAGTGGGGAAAAGGAGGTGTCAGGGTGGGGTTTGAGAGGAGATCAGTTCATTATCTGTCCTCAGTTGTTATAAAATAGCATTGAGGGCAGTCACTACACATTCTGTTGGGAAAGGTAGTCACGTGAGTGCCGTCTTTCAATCTCTACACAGCTGTGTAAGAGTGGCCTTGGGCCTGGAACATTTCCTTGCAAAGAAACAAACAACCCTCACAGCCTGTGCTGGACGTTTCTCTTTATTTGGGAATATCTTTCCCTGTTCCTGGCCTGATGTAGGCTTTTTTGTTCTGCTTAAGTGTGTACATGGTATGGCATGTGGCCAACCCCACTGCTCCCTATTCTGGCAGGGAGGGAAAGGGGCCCTTCATCTGCAGCACAAGAGGGGTGCAAGCAGACCTTCTCCCTCATCGACTGTGGGATAAGACCTGCTGGCCGTGGGGGACCAATGCTCACTGCTGAGGCTGATCATGCTCTGTCTCTTCTCTATGTGAGTAAAGTGTTGTTCCATCCAGTGCTTGTGCGAGTCATGTTTTTCTTGGTGACCCTGACACCTGCAGGCCATACAGTGGGTTGACATCCTGGGACTGCTGTTCCTAGGGTAAGCACCAGATGTCACTTGCTCAACATTTTGAACGGAGGGCTGTGGCGCACACTCCATTTTTATCCCTGTGATACAACTAATTCCCTAGAACTACCCCTTTATTTTCAAATGTTTGCAGTTCCTAGAAAGCACCTGTTTCACCAGGATTATTAATGTCTCAAAGGCAGATACTGGGATTTCCAGATGCTGATATTCACTGAGTTGTTTCTGAGATGATCAACTCTATATAGCATGCGTATATAGGATGTGTAAAGAACAGCAAGAATTTTTTTATTTTGTGTTCTAGATATAAAAAAATTAATACATAAAGAAACATGAAAAATCATTTATTTAAAGTTCAAAATTATTCCAGTCATTGGAAAATATTGCAATGCCAAAATTAATTTGTTCAATGTCTTTAGTTTAATTTTCACCTTGTGTTTGGGACTAAAGATAGGATAGAGTTAGATCTGGAGAGTTATAAATGTTGTCATCATAATCTTTTATAAATATCTATTAAATAACTATTTTTGATACAGCTTATTTCTAGAGTGCTGCATAAGTCCATTTGGGGAGATAGACATGAACTGACAGCAAATTGATAAATAGAAGCATGAGGTAGCATATGCCAATTGACAAAGGCAGACTGGCAATAGATGCTACTGTGGGTGGAGAGGCAGGGGATAATAAAGTCAAAGCAGTGTTTTAGAAATGAAGATATACCTTCTTCTAATTTAGCCTGGACTCCTGGACTATCTTCTGAGTAAGTAATTTGGCTCTTGATTACAGTTCCTGCATATTGCACTGGGATGTGTGCCATTTTAGTGGAAGATAGCCACATTTTAAAAAAAGCATAGTAGCACCACATTAAATTAGCACTTCATTAAAGAATCGATTATCCTATATATATGTCAGTAAGCACATTTGAAAAATGAAGTAAATACAATCTCCTAGTATCTGTTGTCACACAGTGTAATTAAGCCTGTAAGTTCTATAAAAGATCATTTCTGTATGAAAACAGATCTTTCAGCTGCTTTGATTTATGCCCCTGTGCAACTCAACAGGTTGTGATTCACTACAAAAACAAGGATAATAATAATTTTTATGGCTCTTTATCTACCTACATAGTCAATGAATTAATTCATTTATTTAGAAAACATATTGAGTTCCCTCAATGTTCCAAGCACTGTTCCCAAAGCTGGAGAAACAGCAGTAATAGGACAAGTCAGATGAGGTACCTGTCCTCCTGGATCTCCCATTCTAGTAGAGGGATAGAGACAGACGATAAATAATAGCAATAGCACTAGTTAAGGTAATTTAAGGCTGTTGTAAGAGCTATGAAGAAATAAAACAAGTTATGCACAAAAGAATGACTGTGGTCCTGGAATGGGTTGGGTGATCAGGGAAGACCTCTCTGAGGAGGTTACATTTGAAATAAGAGTTTAATAACAAGGAAGTGGCTGTGAGAAAATCTAGTTCAGCGCATTCTGGGTAGAAGGAAGAGCAAGAATAAAGAACCTAATACAGAGATGAGGTTATACATGTCAAAGAAATGAAAGATGGTGGAGATAACTGTGTCATGGTGAGTTAGAGGTACAATGGCAGGGAGGGACATCAGCGAAGGAGTCAGGATTTAGATGGTAAAGGGCCTTATGAGCCATAGTAAGGGATTTCAACTTTATTCTATGTACAAAAGGAAATCATTGGAGGTTTAAGCAGGGAAAATAGCATGATCTGGTTTACATTTTATAAGATCATTTACGCTATTATGTGGGTGATGGATTATAAGGAGGAAAACATGAAGAATTTAAGTTATCATAGTAGTTCTAAGAGATTATGGTGGCAAAACAGGAACATTAGCACTTGGGATGAAAAAAACTAGATGAACTCAGGATAGATTTTAGAGGTAGAATTATAGGACTTTCTGTAGATTGGATGGGGGATGTGAGGAAAAGACAAAAACCAAGGAAGACTTTTCAGTTCTTGGTTTGCGCCAAATGTTTTTTCCATTTACTGAGATACAGCTGATTGGATAGAAATGGATCTAGGGGGTTCAATAATTGTAATGTCACCATGTTTTACATGATTACTGGATACCCATGTGGAGATGTCAAGTATGTAGCTGGTTTTAGTAATCTGGAGGTCAACATAGAGGTTTGGTCAAGATACACATGTAGAGTAACAGGAATAAAAATTAAATTTAAAGCCATGGGTCTAGATGAGAGGAAAGTTTGAGGTGAACATGGATACACTCCAACATTTGTAGCTCAAACAAAGGAGACACAGTGAGCAAGGGGACGGAGAAAGAGTAGTGAGTGTGACAGTTGAGTGTCATGTCAAAGAAGCAAAGGAAAGAGAGTGTTTCAAGAAAGAGGGCATGAGCAATTAGCAACTGGCCAGCTGTGTTGCAAGCTGTTAAGAGATGGAGTAAGAAGAGGGTAGAGCTAGATGACCTGGAGGGGCAATGACTTTTTTTAGATAAAATCCCAAAGGCAAGATCCATGAAAGAAAGAATTGATAAGCTGGGTTCAACTAAAATTAAAAACTTTTGCTCTGCGAGACACTGTCAAGAGAATGTAAAGACCAGCTACAGACTGGGAGAAAATATTTGCAGAAGACGTCAGATAAAGGACAGTTATCCAAAATATACAAAAAACTCTTAAAACTCAACAATAAGAAAACAACCCGATTAAAAAATTGACCAAAGACACTTAACAGACACTTCACCAAACAAGACATACAGACGGTAAATAAACACATGAAAAGATGCCCCACATCATATGTTACAAAGAATACAAATTAAAATGACAATGATATGCCACTACACACCTATTAGAATGACTGAAATGTGAAACACTGACAACAGCAAATGCTGGTGAGGACGTGGAGCAACAGCTGGTGGGAGTGCAAAATGGTACAGTCACTTTGGAGGACAGTTGGTCAGTTGCTTACAGAACTAAACGTACTGTTACCATACGATCCAGCAATCATGCTCCTGGATATTTACCCAAAGGAGTTGAAAACTCATGGCCACACAAAATTCAGCACATGGTTGTTACAGAAGCTTTATTTATAATTGCCGAAACTTGGAAGCAACCAAGAGTACGTGAACGGGTAAATGAACTCGGGTACATCCAGACAATGGAGTATTGTCCAGTGCTGAAAAGAAATGAACAATCAAGCCATGAAAAGATATGGAGGAAACTTAAATGCATGTTACTAAGTGAAGGAAGCCAATCTGAACAGACTACATACTGTATGATTCCAACTATATGATATTCTGGAAAAGGCAAAACTATGGAGACAGTAAAAAGATCGAGGGTAGAGAGATAGGTATTGAATTTGACAACATGGTTGTCACTTGTTTCTGTGGAATGGTGAGGAGGAAAGCCTAATTAAAAGGGGTTGAGTGCATGAGAGGTGAGAAAGAAGAGCTATGAATATGGACACCTATTTCAAAAAGTTTTGCTGAATAGGGTGTAAAAAATGTAGTAGGAGCAAAAAGGGGCATGGTGTTCAACAAAGTACATTTACATTTATAAATCACCTGTATATATATTTGTGTATGTTTACATTTATAAATCACCTGTATATATATTTGTATATGATGTAACTAGGAATCAGAACATGAAGAGAACAAGAACATGAGAGAAAGGAGGGAAATTGATTAACCTACTTTTAAAATCATTTCATTAAATGATAAACTTAATTTTAGTTCTTTAAGTTTTTCTACATAAAGCACAAAATATTTGGTCTATATTACTTTAAAAATCTGTCAGTATTTCTGAAAGTTTCTTAAGCTCTATTTTCTTAGTTTTGGTTATTTTAGCTGAAAGTAACATTGGATGTACGCTTAATCACTAGAACTCCGGTTTCAGAGTCTTTGTTTTCATAAAGATCAATACAAAATTCCTTTATAGGTTTTCATACATATTTTGCCCATCCCCAATCTACCACATAAGTTGCAGAGCAACAAAAGTAATAGTGTATCGGATAAATAGAAAGGTAAGAAAAAAGATAAATATTTTCAGCCATGATTTATGACTATACATGGAACTGATGGAGTTGAAAAATACAGAAATCTGTTAAGTGAAAAATATGACAGAGGAAAGGCACACTCATGCTTATTGAGATTTTGTGATGGGTATAAATGAGCCTGAGATGTATGGTAGCCTGAGATGATTTCTCATGGTTAACTAGAGGGTGAGAGATCATGAAAGTTATCAGAAATTAGTGGTAGAGTCAGGTTTGGCCAATATAGGACAGATGACACTAAATCTGACTTTCTTGAAGCTTGCTTGTTCAGGAGAATAGAGTTTGTTTATTGTATTGCAGAAAAGTAAGACCTTAATAGATTAATCAGTCTCATATGCATTTTTACTCAAAGTTGACTTTTTTATTATTAATGTATCTGCTTTTATTGAATTCCTCTTGTTAGAGTAAAAAAAAGGTTTCCAATTTATTTTCAGAAAATTTGATATTCAGGGGATTTAGATTGTGGCTTTTTTCCCCATTTGGATATTGAATAATCAATGACTCACTGACCCCTGGAAATAACGTTGTCCACATGATTAATTGAAGATCCAAGTCCTCTTTGTGATGCAAATACCCTGAAGGAAACGTCACACTAGCAGATCTGTCCACCTAAAGCCTAGCGCAGTATTCCAATAGCGCTCTATAAATGCGTGGTGTACAATTGAAGACCTTTCCAGGAGGCTCAGTGTACTCACAGAGCACTGGTCCCAAGTTTTGATGTTAGTTGTGTTATGGATTTGCTTATGAGCTCTTAGTGAAGTCATTTAGTGTCCCTATTTTAATTTTATCTATAAATTTGGGGTAATGTTATCCATGGGATAAAACACAAAAGGCTTTGAGAAGAGTAAAGTGCTAGCTGTTTTATGTTGATCCAGCTAGTTGTGTAAATGCAGCCTTCCATTACTTCCATTTCTGAATCTGTCAAGTGAGAGGATTTGACTAGCTCTGTACTCTCCTCTCCTTCAACTCTAGAACAATCTCCCGTTCTAACTACAACTATTGGTCTTTTCCCAGTTTCTGAACTAGAGACAGAGTTGTCTGACTCTCTTTCTCCTCTTCTTTGTACTATTTCTTAGCAGTGGCTGCCAAGGCACACATGCACTTTATGTTTTGTTTGTCCACATTCTCCAAAACCAAATGACATTTCCTCACCTTTATACTGATTTTTTTCTGTTGTGGCAGGTAAGTGCAATCTACTAGATTTTCATTACCTTATTATAGAGGGCTTTTGAAATCTGGTTTTATTTATAGACATTACTTGTTGAAGAGTCATTAATATTTAAAGGAACAGCCATATGTGGCTATTAAGTGAAATTTATATTTTTAGGAGAATTAAAAAAGCCAACATGTCAGTAGTTTCCAAAGACCTTGGAACTCAGAGCCAGGGAAACTAATATGAAGACTTAGTAAAAAGGAAAAAAAAAAAACTGCAAGCATTTTATACGCTATATAAGACATAAACAATCACCAATAAATGAAAAAGAGAGGTGTTACAGTTTAATGCCTCTATTGCTGCTAAAAGAATTTCTTTTTTACTTCTTTCGGTAATGAAAACATAGTTTTGGTTTGAAAAACGTATATTGATTTGTTTTCTCTTTCTTTTGACTAAGATGCAGAAAGTGCATTATTCTCGTGTGACTGAAATGAGTTTTAAAACACAAAGTTGACAACTCTTAACAAGATGAATGGGTTTATGAGCCTCTTTTCTTCGAATAGTGCATTCTGAGAGTGATCAGTCCTGTCCCTCATCGTATGATTATCTGATGTTTTTGAGTGAGTTTTGAAGCTTTCTTTTCACTGAAATTTAATGGTATATCCTTGTGTTGTGTTTGAATTATTTTGATCTTTGTGAAACTTTTTCCCCTACTATAATCCTTTTTTGTGAATAAAAACAACTTTGGGTCTTAAGACAATTGTCTTCCACAATATGGCTGTTGAGGCAACGATATAGCATGACTCAAGAAAAAGCTAGATGTTTCCTCTGTGAGAAGATTCGTATTTTGAGAAAGACCACCTTCCATTTCACCTTGGAAAAGTGTCCTTTCCACTGGAAAGGAAGTACACCGGGTTTTGAGTCGACAGACACCTTACCAGAGCACGGAAGTGTCCGACTCTGGAACAAATCTCGGTCATCTGTAACGCGCTGCACAGTGATGCCTCCTGGTGTTGATGTTCTTAAGAATCCTCACATTTTTTTCTTCAGACAGGCAAATAGACTCTTTGGCAATGTTTTTTTGAGGAAGAAGATAAATTATAAATAGTCATACAGGAGTGTTCCTCCCCTCATTCCTCTTCCCCAGAATAATTTATTCTGCTTTTACTGAGTACTACATTTTTGTTTCTGTCTCCCTCTAACAAATATGGAAAGGTGTATGGAAAGAATTTAGGGTGTGTGCCAGGGAGACTTGTATTTGAATTCCTGGCTTTATCATTTATATGCAGTATAAACTCCTTGCTCTTTAGTTTCCTTTTGTGTAAAATGGAAATGATAGCACCTTCCTTATAGGGCTGCTGCTTGGATTAAATAAGGTATCAAATATAAAAAGCTTAGCATCTTGGAGGCACATAAAAAGCATATGATTCATATTAGCTAATATCATCATTCTCCCTTCCCCAATCCTTACCTGGTTCTGGATGGGAGAAGATACATTAGCATTTTAAAGCAAAAATTCAGCCTTGTGAATGAGCCATCAAGGCTATGGTTCTTTTTCCTCTGCCTAAAATTCTCTACATCAGCTTCTCCCCATCATCCCCACATAAAAAAGCTGAAGCCAACCCATCCTTGAGGCCTTGGCTTAAATGCCTCTGTTTTGGTTGACTAAGCAAAGTTAGGTTTCACATTATGGGCTCCCATAGTGATCTATACTTCCTCACACGCTCATCACAATTGTAAGTACTTGTGCAATTATTCCCTTCTATGCTATCAGCTGTGGGGACAGGGAACTATCTTTCTAATTGACCAGTATATCAGCAATGCCTAGCATATTATAAGCTGGCAAGAGATATTTGTTGAGTCAGTACACCGAAAGGACAATGTCAAGGCCTCTGCTTTTCATTTGTCTGAGCAAAGACTGCAGAGTAGTGTCTTGGCAGCTTAAAGTTCTGTTTTCTACTAGCATCACCTGCCTCTCTCCTCATCTCTTCCACCAACTGGAGAAATTCCTTTTTTTATCACCTGGGGCAAGCAGACGAGTCTCTAACTTAAGCATGCTTCTGCTCTCACTATGGAGAGGGTTTCCCATGGCCTGCTCACCAGCTGTGTATTAAAGTCTGCCTGCCTTGGCATCATTCCATCTCATCATTGCTCCCTGAAATTCTTGCCAGGGCCCCATTTTTTCAGTTGCCAGTTGTAACAGAAAATGTATCAGGGAAAACAACATGGAGCTAGAGGCCAAAATTCTCTCCATATCCTCCATATCTGACTCATGGAAGGGGAAAGAAGCTGACTATGTCTCCATGACCAGTTCCTCCCAACTTTAAAGAACACACAGGCCACAAATCTTCCCTGAGTAGACATATCCTGATTGTTGGAAAAGTCCATTCAATGAAGTTCTACAAACACACTCAGAGTCACCAGGGCTTGTAATCAAGTGCAAGTCATTGATCCAGAAAATAAGTTTCTAGATTCTAGATGATCTCTTAGGGGTTTCCTCCTCATTCTCAGAACATGCAGCTCTTTACCTCTAGAGACAGAAGAATTTAGAAGTGGTTGGGTGGCAAGGAGGCTGGGAACTCTTAATTACATGTTAAAATGCATGGTAAATCAGTGATCATTGTGAAAATACCAGCCAGTCTAGATAAGACTGACTTATACTTTCATAAGACGGGTTACTTTTTGCAGATTACACACCTACTTCTTTATCTTTGCTCTGTTCAAAACCCTCAGCTGTCTCATATGCAGGGAAAACGTCAGTGCCACTAGCAACCTCTGTCTTTTCACTGAGGTTGAGAAAGGAGCTAAGGTTCAGTTCCTTCCTGGACTTATCACTTTCAGTAGAACTGTCTATCCATTCACAGTTTGTTAGCACCGGGCAGTGAAGAGACTACATTTTAGAAACTACATACGTATATTTTTTTCCTGTATATTCTTTATTTATGTTTCTCAGTAGGATTCTACCACTCTAGGGTAAGGGAAGAGCAGAAGACGGGCTAAATTGGGAAGTGCTCAGGACATGATCAATTTTCCTATCCTAGCTCTACCAGTTACTAGCTGTGTGAACTTGCACAAGCTACTTTTCTGTGCTTCAGTTTCCTCATCTGTAAAGTAGGGATAATAGTAGTACCTATTCCATGGGGTTATTCTGGCAATTAGAATTAATACATTAATATTTAGAATAGTGCCTAGTAAGCGCTCAGCAAATGCTAGCTATCATAATTAATGTCATTGAAGTATCAGTATATTTTCTTCTACAAAGGATTGGGTAGCTATGTGCTCACTTGGTATTGCCAGCCAAGTGATCATACAACTGCAAGGGGATTTCATGTCAAGGTTCTAATTTATTCCAGCCACAGACTAACAATGATTCTTTTAATTATAATTTGCACTAACATTTTTTAAGCTACCTATCAAAATGTTAAGTGATATCAATAAGATAGCTCAAGGGTGGTATTTACAGTAACAGAACTTATTTTAGCCAAAACCTTTACAGTGCTTACAATGTGTCAAGCACTGTTGTAAACGCTTTCAAATATTAATTCATTTAATTCTGGCAATGACACTGTGAGATAGGCGCTATTTTTATCCCCATTTTCCATATGAGGAAGCTATGTCTTAAAGAAGTTCCCTGGCCTTCCTGAGGTTGTCCAATTAGTGGCAGTTAGATTACCTACAAAATATTGAGAAGCAGCATAGCAGAGTGGTCAAGAGGATGGACTCAAGTCACATGACCTGGGTTTGCAATCCTAGCTTTGCCACTGATGTGGGGAGGTCACTCGCCCTCTCTAAAAGAGGAGAATGAACCATATGATATCAACAGTTCTAGAATTAGCCTTCTTGAAATAATTATTCTTTTAAAAAGTAATCCTAATTTAATGAGGAAACCATAGCAAAGTATCTAGGGAAACATGAGTACGTGTGCATAAATCCTTAGTACAATTTGCTGTCGAGGTTACAATAATAGATATCACATGTAGGGCAGCTGAAGAATGCAAAGATACCTCACAGACTTACCTTCGTAAGTTGTACTTGTCACTAACTTTAATTTTGATAAATCACTTTTGAGAGAACTACAGCAACAATGAAGGTGCAATATGTTAGATATACTCAATACCTCTGCTGGTTACAAGTAGTTGGCCGATGATATTTACACGATAAATATAACCTAGTTACAACAATTAAGGAGAATCCAAGGTTAGAACAGATGGACACCTTCTGTTGCCTGAATCCTATATATTTTATTAATTGAAGACTGTATTTCAAGGCATAGAATCTATCAGGAGAAATAACTCAAGCAACATAAAAATAAAAGAGAGCTATAAACTCTGAAAAGATTGGTGGAAGTAAGTTGAGTCTGTAATCCAGATTCTGCCTCTTGAATGATAATCTTGAGTTTTTAGGAACAATATTCATCATAGCAATTGGGTATTTCTGATTAGTGTATTAATTCAGACTTTGAATTTAATTTTCCTTATAAAAGTGATACAGATTTTAAGGTAAAGAGGAATAATTCAAAAGTATGTTGCAAGTAATATTTTAAATTGATATGTGGTGCCATCTGGCCTATTTAGTTTTATGGTAGGGACAACTAGAAATAAGAAGTGGAAAACTGAATTTTGAGTTCTAGGATAACAACACAGATAGAATGGGGTTGCTAACTTTTTTTGTGAGGAAAAGCCTTCCAATGTTCTTGAATAGAGAACTGGGAGTTACCACTAGCCAAGTTACTAACACAGTGGAGAAAGAACCTCAGCTACCATGCCATCTCCCCTTCCTGATGAAAAACTCATAGCTGAGGCAAAAGAAGCAAGGAAGTGGTGGCAATCAGCTCGGAGCGGGCAAGGTAAGGCTTTTTGATATGCTTAGGGGCCTTTGGAATAAAACTAGTGAATCTTTTATTAAGTGTCCAAGGTAATAGTTACCACAACTACTGACATTTACTAAATCCTTATTCTGTCAGGAGTTTTGTTAAATATGAGCTTAATACCATTATCTCATTTAATCTGCACAAAAACCATATGAATCAGACTCTTTTTAAAAATCCCCATTTTGAAGATGAAGAAACTATGCTTAGAACTTTTAAACTATTAATCATAGTTATTTTAAATTTATTGCCTGATAATTCCAACACTGGGGTCTTTTCTGAGTTGGATTCGTTTGATTACTGTATCTCAGTGGGTTCTTCCTTCCTCATTCTTTGTGTGTCTTGTAATTTTCTTTTTATTCAATTCTGGACATCAAGGCAGCACAGTACAGACTGAGGTAAATTGCCGTTTTTGCATAGAAATGTGTGTGTCTCTTCCGCTAGGCTGTTAATATGGAGACTTGAGTCAATCTAGTCATGAGTTTAGATGTTTTGGGATTCTATGGTTGCTATGGTTACCATCAAGGTATCACCAGTTTCAAATTGTTCTAGCAATACCTTAGGGTAGAAACTGGGTTGCCAGAGTGTTTTTCTTAATGTTCCTTATCCTCCTTCAGTTTTTGGCCTTCCCTGTTGCTCTTGCACCTGACAGGTGCACTACTAAATTAGTAGAATTTTAATTTCTGCCTTCTGTTGGACTCCTTTTCCACCTTCTATTGGACTCTATAGGTTACATTTCTATTTTTAGTAGAATTTTTAATTACATAAATGCATTCATTGTTGGTACTGTCGAGTTGATTCCAAATCCTAGCAGCCCTGTAGAGTGGAACAGTAGAGTGGAACCCTACCCGGTCTTTTTGCACCACCTTCTCCCCTTCCAGCACTATATCAGACAATGCTCCACTGCTATTCATAGGGTTTTCATGGCCAGTTTTTTGGAAGTGGGTGGCCAGATCCTTCTTCCTAGTCTGTCTTAGTCTGGAGGCTCTGCTGAAACCTGTCCACCATGAGTGACCCTGCTGGTATTTGAAATACTGGTGGCATAGCTTTCAGCATCACAGCAACACGCAGCCACCACAGTATGACAACTGACAGATGGGTGACGTGGTTCCCTAATGGGGAAACCAACTTAGGCCACGGCGGTGAGTGTGCCAAATCTTAACCACTAGACCATGAGGGCTGGCTAATTATTTTTTTCTGACAAACTGAGATTTTGCAATAATTTCATGCTCTTCACAAACACAAGGGCTTAACTTATTCTCTTAATGAATACTTATTGAACTTATGTTTCAGGCACTAAGTCTTACAGTCCAGAGATAAACAAAATCATCATGGAACATACATTCTCATGGAAATGGCAAGGTTTAGTTATTTTATTGTTAGTTATTAGTTAATTAAATGCAATGATGTGTTTTATCTATTTCTGTGCACACTGATGTTCTTATGTTCTATGCCTTTTCTCTAGATTAACAAGTAAAGCATGTATTTAATTTTTATATCGTTAATTTGGTGATATTCTGTGAACGGTAAACTCATAACATTTATATGTCTGAAAAATTTCTTGATTTTCTTAAACTCTTGAAAGATAGTTTAGCTGAATATGAAATTCTAGACTGAATTATCTTCTTTCTACTCTTTGAAGATATTACTTCATTATTTTTTGGCATTTTTTGTGTCAGTGAAAAGAGTCTGATTTTGGTTTGCTGTTCTTTCATAGGTAATGTGTCTTTTCCTTCTGACATTTTAAAACACATTCTCTGTAGCACGCTTATGTGCTACAGCCTCACTATAACTGTGCTCTAGGTTTGGGTTTATTTATCTCCCTGGTACTCAGAATGCAGTCTCATGACTTAGTTCTCAAAAGTTATCTCTCTGCATGTCTCTGCTCTGCCATTCCCTTCACTCTCCTCTTCTGGAACTCCTATTAGTCATAGTTAAGCCTCTCTCAAAACTGTTTTTCATGTCTCACACCTTTTTCATATTTAAAAAAATTTATCACTTTGTGTTTTGTTCTGAGCAAATCTCCCATTTTATGTTCTAATTCACTAATCCCCTTTGAGTGTTGGCTAGATTTTAGTTTATCTAATAGTTTTGGGTATCAGTTATCTATTGATTATAATAACCAGTCCCCTTCTCCCCCAAACAAACTTTATGATTAAAATAATCATTTATTTCTTCATGATTCTTTGGTTTGGGCTGGGCTTCACTGGGTGATTCTTCTGCTGATCTTGCCTGGACTCATTCATGCGGTATAGTCAGCTCAACTGGGAAGTGTGTTTCCAGATGGCCTCCCTTACTTGTTGGGCAGTTAGTGCTGATGGTCAGCTGGGGTGCCTTTTTCCTCATCCATGTAGCCTCTCATCCTCCAGTGGGTCATGTTTGGCTTCTTCATATGATGAGGGAAACATTCCAAGAGGTTGAAAGCAGAAGTTGCAAGATGTCTTAAAGCCTAGACTTTAAATTTACACAACATAATTTTCCCACAGTTTATTGGTTAAAGCAAGAGCAAGGCCAGCCCAGAATCAAGGTGGTGAAGAATTAGATTCTACCTGTTAATGGGAGATGATTCAAAGTCATATTTCAAAAGATGTGGACAGAGAGAAATATGATTTGGGGGAGGGGCGTTACAGAAACAATCTATTATAGTACCCATCATCTAGACCAAATGGCTCATATTTTTCCCACATACAAAATATACTTAGTCCCTTCCTATAGTCCCACAATCGTATCTGATTATGGCATCATTATCATAACAGGTTAGGTGATATATGAGGCTGCTTATTTGCAGCTCTTCAGGTACAGCCACTCTTGATTTAGAGATTTGTGAAGTAAAAGGACAGATTATCCTCACCCTATACACTCAACATGTATAATAGTAAGACAGGGACAGAATAACTACAACAGACATATCCAATTAAAAAGGGGAGAAATGGGACAAAAAATATAGCAGTCACTAGACTGTAGCATTTCTGAAATCCAGCCATATGTCAGAGCCTCCTTTTACAGGGTAAATAATGAACTCTATTAAGGGCATAATTATTCTCTGAAAGGCATTCTCAGCATGTTTCCTGACTGTAGTAATTTGAGATTCCAGAGCGTTCTTTTTGTTTTGAACTATCTCTGCTCCCTATAGTTGAGCCTGTTATAACTCCCTTAAAAAGATTTTGAAATAATCAAATTTATATTCCTCCATACCCCAAAAGCTACATCCATAATTCTTTCGAAATAGACCTCTATTTATGTTGGGCCATATGTGAGGTTGTCGTGAGACAATATCCTTAACGTTCTTAGAAACTCTTTGTCTAATGGTGAGGATTTACTGAGCACTGCCATAAATCTCTCTGTGTTCTTAACTAACGGTATTATAGCTACACACTTGATTTGATCTTTACTCTGAGACTATAGCTGGAAAGTTTAGAAATGTGAGATGGTTTTATTTTATAATCCAGCATGTCTCGATTCTTTATATTTCCTCTAAATTCTGCTTGCCAGCTGAATCATTCTCTCTTTAGCTCATCTCTCTCTCATCTTATACTTATCATGGACAGACGCAAAAAGCCAATTGTCAGTTTCAACATTCTGCCTGGATATCTCCTTGGCCAGATTTATTAGTTCTTTGAGTACACTTTGTATCTTCCTAGTTATTGAAGGCTTAAGTTTTGCCAATAGTTTTGAATTACTGATCCTCATCTTCCCAGACACAAAGAACAGTTTCTCACTGTTTTTCTATTTAATACTGATAGTTTCTTCACTGTCTTACAGCCTCCACCTACCACCTGGTCCCAAAGCCAATGCCAAGCTTTTAGGTTTTTGTTATGGCAGCACTCGATTTATTTTTTGTGACAGTTACTAATTTATGCATAACAAGCCACTCCAAAATTCAGTGGCTTAAAACAACAACTATTTGTTTGTTTGCTTTGTTTTGGGCTCAGCTGGGCAGTTTTTATGCTGATCTCTCACGGGATCACTCATATATGGTTTCAGTCAAGCTTAACTGGGGTAGATATTTCAAGTTGGTCTCAATTACGTGTCGTGTCTGGCAGTTGGTGTTGGCTGTTCGCTGTAGTTTTCTGTTTCTCCTCTGTGTGGCCTCTCATCTTTTAGAGCCCAGAATTGGCTTCTTCACATGATGAAGATTCATTCAACGACAGAGAAAGCAGAAGTTCAAGATCTTTTAAGGCTAGCATAGGCGGTCACACGATGTCACTTTTGCCATATTCTATTAGTCAGTGCAAGTCTCAGAGCCATGTCAGATTAAGAGGTGGGAGACAGACATTAGTTCTCAATAGAAAGAGTACAGAAATCCTATTGCAAAAGGGTGTGGAATAGGTGGGTCATGATTCATTGGGGGCTATTATTCTAAGAATCTACTAGAGTTTTCATTACAATGATTATATTCTCCCCCAGATTTCTAGTGGATTCTTTTAACATCTACCTGTAGTTATTTCATACACATTTCCTTTGTTTTTAATATTTCCTTTTTTATTTTTTATCAATGTTATATCTTAATTTATAACTTAAAGCATGTTAAATATATTTACTTCAAAACATTTATCAAATGCTTTTATGAAGTGACTTCACATGGAGTGAATTTATATTCTAGTTGTTGATTTTTGTTTGCTTTTTATGTGTACATATTTCTTCAAGAATTCAAAATTTTGTTTTGCAAGCTTATTTTGATTGGAAAGGATTCTCTCGCTCACTTACACTCTCTCTTCCTCCCTCCCCCATGTGATCTTCTGTCTATGGTTTGTCTGAAACATGTTGCATGAGATTCAGCATCTAGAAACAGGTCTATCATTTTGGTTTTTCTACTTTTGGATATTGTGGATCTAGCAAATACAGAGTTAGACCTGGTTTATTTCCTGTTTATAAGGCTATGTTTATATCCTCCCATCTCTCAGCCCACACGTTCCTATGAGCCCTAGTCACAGACATCAGCAGCAGATGTTCTTAGCTTCTTTCTTCAAGTAACGAGTCTAAATTAGACTCCAGGCACAAGAAGGACTCTTTTGGTCTCTGATAACCATCTGTAACTAAATTTCAGTCTACTACAACCTTCTCCCAAACCTGAGATTCAACAAGCCTTTGGCTTCACACTCCTCATTGCTTTGTATTTATGTTCCATTTCTAGTTTACAAAAGAGTTTATCTTCTACTAGAATGTTACTTATTCTTTTGATTTTCTCCTTTTATATTTTACTTATTGCTACTATGTATGTACAGTTTAGAGGGTATAAAAATTGTGGATTTACCACACTAATCTTTCCCCCTTATTCTTAGCACGTCCCTAAATTCAGAAAAAAGAAAATATGTGTTGCACAAAATGCATAACTCTTATTTACATTTGACCTAACATTTTAGTATAGAATCAAACTTTTTGTCTTTTCCATGACATTACATCAAAATAGCATGCATTCCATGGCCTAGTGGACAAAGCTTACAGTGCTATAGGAGTCTTTTTAAAATATTCCAAATTGAGTTGAATAATATTACATTTACCCTTCTCAGGGATACCTTCATTTTTCATGAAATGTCATGTAATACCTAGTTTGGCAACGTACCTGATGGGGAAGGTCCTCAGAAGCACACAAAGCTACAGTGTCTAGGGCTTGCGAAGTGGAAGTGTGGCTATTAAAACTGCTAAATAAAATCTATCCTTTTCAAGCACATC
Source organism: Ceratotherium simum simum (assembly GCF_057802395.1). Classification (NCBI taxonomy): domain Eukaryota; kingdom Metazoa; phylum Chordata; class Mammalia; order Perissodactyla; family Rhinocerotidae; genus Ceratotherium; species Ceratotherium simum. Next base: position 4,495,322 of record NC_141918.1, on the reverse strand, counting down.
CTCATCTCGAGTACTTAAGGCTTGGGATCAATCCAGGCTTAAGTCTGTATTGTATTTATGCAAAAAGGGTCATCATATGCCATGGTTGTAACCCCATGTGACCAGGTCATCATGATTGTAATTCCTTATCTGACTTTTTTTGGGGGGGACCTTTTTTTACAAGATGGAACTGAACAGAGAGGATTATATACAAGGACATACAGTGGCAGAACAACGAGCAATGTAATGATTGCTAATCATAGGAGATAGGCTAGTTACCTTTTGCAGATTACCACTTATTATTGTGTTCTTGTGAGTGGACTGACCTTTGGTGGTATCATTGGGACAAGAGAGAAGGCACCATTTTCACTTTTTCCAGGCTTTTTCCATGTTGTCAGAATGGCCTATAGAGGAAAAGCTGGATTTTCCTAAAATGTGTACAGGAGTGGCTACTTTCTATCTTACTGAAATTCAGAAGATGGCAAAGAAGTTGGAGGAATATAAATTTTCTTTTCTCCTTTGCATATTTTAAGCAATATTGAGTTAGGAAAATTTACCAATATGATAATACCAACAAATTTGCAGATTGTGGTTATTTGCAAGTTACTGAAAACTTATATTAGAAAGTTGATGTGCAGATATTTGGAAGCCTTAAATTCCAGAAATTAGAGCCTTCAGAACAATCTAGCATTTTCTGCCCATCTGTATCTCAGATTTTTTTTTTTTTTTTTTTTGGTAATGTAACAAAATACTTTATTGCAATTGTGTCACCCCCTGATGAGCCATCAAGGACGGGTTGGGAGAGTAAGTTTTCAATTCTTGCATTGAGATTTTGAGAGATGCAATACCTTCCTGCCCTTGCTCTTCCCAGAGGAACATTCTCAGTGGGAAGTTTGATAAGAGAACATTCTCTACATAGGTTTCCCGGAGTTTCTTAAGCCACTGGTAGCCCCTTGTTATATGTATGCAGGATTTCCTCCTTTCCTTGAGCTTGTTCTTGATACACTTGCTGTTTCATATTCTCATTCTTTCTTTCTCTAGTGTATGGGTACCCTGGGTTTATAGATCTAACATTCAGCCTGTCAAATTCTATTACTTAACCATATAGTTTTTACAAAATGTGTGCTCTAGGTAAATACATCTAATTGTATAACAATGGAGTTTATTTTACTTTCCATTTGTAATTTTGGGAGTATGAGGTTATATTTCCCTTCTGGCTATCTGGTAAATTTCAGAGTGTATTGGGCACACTCTGGGGATTAGGAAAATTATTTTAACATTAAAAAACTTAAGTCTTGATTCTCTGGTGTCCTCTCATAATGCAAACTCACTTAATTTCTAGTATAATGAATTTGTACCAGAAGTATAACTATAAATAAAGAATTCTAGATGAAGTAAAACTAGTTTTAAAACTTATTTGGGTTTTCTTAACTTTTAAAAGGGCTTTTCATGTAATCATTAGAGATACAAAATACAGAATTATAAACTTCAAGTTCAAGATATAACCCATGTAGAATAAATTTATTGGATTTATCCATAAAAAGTACCTTTTTTTCCTACTGTTGCATTCAACTATCTTGGCATACCAGGTCCTCATATTTGGAACTCTTCGATGGATCTTCAATAGGGAGTTGTGTTTCCACTCCCTATTGCAAGAGATAAAAAGTTGCAAGAGAATGTTACTCCCACTTTAACCATAAGAAAAGGTCAATCTACAAAATTATAACCTTTTTCGAAGTGATCAGAGCTGAGGTCTCAAGGCAACTGGGTAGACTAAATTCCAAAGAGTGGCAGGCCCCTCTGAGGAGAGACAGGACAAATGAATTGTTTCATCTTTGGAAGAACATGGGATGAAGAGACAGCCACTGTAAAAGCAGGTAAGAGGAAAACAGTTAACATTTACTATATTATTAGAGGTTGGGTTTGGGCTAGCATGACAGTTTAGAATCTCTGGGAACTCCAGACCCAATGGAAGCATGCACTCACTTGTCATTTCTTTTTCATGGGCTTCCATTGGATACTCATGAAAAAAATTAGGGGCAGGGCAGAAAAGAGCTACCCTCAGTGGTGCATGGGCACAAAACGTTGCCCACGTCTTGAACCTTTCCGTTATATGAAGCAAAAGCCACAAGTAACTTCTGACAGAACCCAGACAAAGGTCCATTGTTTATAGGAGCAGGGTAGAAGCGAAAGTCATCTGTGCTGGAGGAGGGATAGAAGCATAAACCTGTCTCCTCCTGAGAGAGGAAAAGGATGCCCCTATGGCCCACACCACAAGCCATGCACTGAGTAGAAAGAAACAGTCACTGTTGTGGGAAGACCAAGAAATCCTCCTGATCAGGGTCTCAGGAAAGGGTACATTGCCACTGAAGGAGCAGCAAAAGCTATCTTCCCCAGAGGAAGGATTTTGGATCCAGAACATTGCACTGATACCAACCAGTTCGGCTATGACTGAGGAAGGGAAAGAAAATTTTCTCTGTCTCTCAAAACCCTACACAGATGCAAGAAAGTGTTTGGATAAAATGAAAAAAAGAGCCAGGTATACAGGACCTAGTATACAGAGTCTGACTAAGAATAACGCTGGACCAGGAGAACTGAGAACTATCACTCTCTGCTCCCACCCTGAGTTTTTCACCAGGTAAAATATCGCAGTAGTCTACCAATGAGGAAGAGCAAGATTGTGGAGAAAACCTCATAGTTCAGGCATGCAGGTCCTGCTGACAGCAAAGGGTGGAGCAGAAACTGAGACAAATCCTTGGGCAACCCAGGAACAACACTGAGCACAAGATACAGCAGTCCACTGCTGGGGGCGCTTGAAGTTGTGATGTTCTGAAAGAAGCTCTAGCAACAACAAATGCCCAAACCAGCTCAACTAAAGATTAAGTTGACTCAAACCCTGACACTAATGGCTGAGAGAAGAACATAACTAGGAATACAAAAAAGCAAGAATAAGCAGTCAGCATTAAGAGATGAAGGAGCAACAGAACCAGATCCAGAAATCTGTGAAGTTAAAATAACTACAACTCATAGGCTAAAAGATGTAGTGGAAATGATGTAAAACATGGATAAAGATTTCAGTAAAAAGAGAGAACTATAAGAAAAAATCAAATAGAAATGCTACAAATAAAAAAAAGGATGATATCAGAGATGAATAACTCTTTTGATAAACTTATTAGCATACTGGTCACAAAAGAACAAAGAATTAGTATACTTAAAGATGTATAGAAATAATTCAAACTGAAACCAGAAGAGTAAAAAATTACGTGTTAAAATTTTAAAAACAGAATATCCAAGACATGTGGGACAATATCAAATGGTCTAATATAAGTGTAAATGGAATCTCAGAAGGGGGGCAGAGAAATAATAGGAAAGAAAAAAAAGTATTTGAAAAGCTAATAGCATTACAAAATTAATGAAAGGCAACAAACCTCACATGCTAGAAGCTCAGAAAACCCAATGAAGTTTACACAGAAATACATACCCGCACACCTAGACAGTTCTTAGAAAAGCAGCTGAATAAACAAAGATAAAAAGAAAATTATGACAGAGAAAAAAGAAACATTGTACACAGAGAAACAAAGATAAGAAAACAACAGATTCCTTGTCTAAAACTATGCAATATAGAATGCAATGGAACCATATCTTTAAAAGGCTGAAAATAATTTAAAAATCTGTCCATCAGGAACTTTATACTGAGTAAAAATTTCTTAAAAAAAGTAAGCCAAAATAAAGATTTTTCAGGAAAAAAAGAGCTGAGAGAATTCTTACCAGTAGACTTACACCAGAAAAAATGTTTGAAAAATCCTTCAGTCAGGTGTATGACAACAGAGGGAAACTTAGATCTATGCGTATAAATAATGAGTGCCAGAAAGGGCACAAATGAAAGTAAATATAAAAACTTTTCTTGGGCCGGCCCCGTGGCTTAGCGGTTAAGTGCGCACGCTCTGATGCTGGCGGCCCGGGTTCGGATCCCGGGAGCGCCCCGAGGCAACACTTCTCCGTCCAACGCGAGGCCGAGTCCCACGTACAGCAACTGGAAGGATGTGAACCTATGACGTACAACTGTCTACTGGGTCTTTGGGGGGAAAAAACTGAATAAATAAAATCTTTAAAAACTTTTCTTTCTTATACTTAACCTCTCTTAAAAATAATTGTCTAAAAGCCAAGTAATACAATAAATTGTGGGGTTTATAATATTTTAATAGGTAACATATGGAAAATAGCACAAAGAAGGAAATGGAAGTATACTAGTATAATTTTTTACATTATATGTTTTGTGATATAATATTATTTTTGAAGGAGGCTACAACAAGTTAGTGATGTATATCATAAAATTTAGAGGAACTACTAAAATTTTTAAAAGTGGTATAACTACTATGCCAATAATGGTGATAAAAATTAGACCATAAAAATACTCCAAAAGAATTCAGGAAAGTAGTGGGAGGAGAATAAAAAACAATTGAGAAAAACAGAAAATTATAGAAAAATTATATGCTTAAATTTGACAATATCAACAATTATATTGAAAGTAAATGATTTAAATTCCCAAGTTAAAAGACAGTTTGTCAGATTCATAAGGAAGATTAAAAGATAAACTGTCTATAAGAAACCCATATTACATATAAAGACAGAAGTAGGTCAAAAGTAGAAGGATGGAAGGGATAAACCATGCAATTACGAGAAAACAAATGCTGCAGGTGCCATATTCATATCAGACAAGGTAAACCACAGAACATCTATTTGTTATAAAGTATTGTTTCAAACATAGAAAATGACATCCTTAAAGTGACAATGGATATTAGGAAAAAAAAACTATGGCTAACATCAGACCCAATGGTGAAATACTGAATCGATCCCCTCTTAGATTTAGAAAAAAGCTCTCACTACTTTTATTTAAAATTGTACTGAAGATTCTAGTAAGTGCAATAAGGCTAGATAAAGAAATGAAAGGCATGAAAATAGGAAAGGAAGAAATTAAACTGTCTCTTCATGGATGGCATAACTGTCTATGTAGAAAATTCCAAAGTATCAACAAAAATTTATGCAATAATAAGTTACTGAACTTACTAAAGTTCACAATATACAAGTTGAATATATAAATATCAATATTTTCTATAATTTACCAATGATCAATAGATTATTGAAATTTTAAAAATTTATAATAGTTTTAAAACAAAAAGTCTTTGGGAATATATCTAACAATATTCATGCAAGATATTCATGCTAAAACTTACAAAATCCTGGTGAAAGAAATTAAAGAAGATCTAAGTAAATTGAGATATATACTGTTGACATTCATCAAAACATTGCAGTATTTTTAAAATGTCAGTTCATTCCAATAGTTTGTAAATCCGACACAATTCCAAAAAATATCCCAGAAGATGCTTTTATAGATATTAGCAAGTTGTGTCTGCAATTTATATGGAATTACAAAGGGCACAGAATAGTAAAAATAATTTTTAAAATGAGTAACAACTTTGGATAACTCATGCTGCCTGATTTCAAGACTTATTATAAAGCTACAATAATCAAGACAGTGTGACTTTGGAGTAAGAATAAAAATATCAATCAATTGATCAGAATAGACAGTACAAACTACATATACATATATGTCAACTGTTTTTCAATAAAAAGTAATTCAATTGAGAAAGAATCTTCTTTTAAATAAATGATGTTGAATAATTGAATACGCAAAAGAAGGAACTTCTACTCTTTTATCATAAAAGAAATTAACTTGAAATGGACCAGAAACCTAAATATAAGCTATAAAATGCCTAGGGGAAAATCTAGATGAAAGTATTTTTTACCTTGATTTAGGCCAGTATTTATTAGAAAGGACACAAAATCACAAATCATAAAAGAAAAAAATGGTAAATTGAATATTATAAAAATTAAAAGTTTTGTGCTTTGAATGACATTGTTAAGGGATCTGGAGACAAGCAGAACACACTTCTGATAAAGAACTTGAATCCACTGTATATAAGGATCTCTTAGAACTCAATAAGAAAACAAACGCAACTAAAATGTATGAAGGCTTTGAGTGAACTCTCATACAAGATATCACAGGAATCATCAATGAGCACATGAAAAGATGCTCAATATCATTAGTCATCAGAGGAATGAAAAGTAAACCAAAATATGGTAATACCTTAAATATTTTAGAATGGCTCAAATTAACAAAAAACTGACAGTATCAAGTTTGGCAAAGATGTGAAGTAGATGGAACTCTCATGCATTGCTAAGCTAATTTATGAAAGCGTTGCTGGTGAGAATGTAAAATGGTACAGCCACTTTGGAAAATTATTTGGCATTTCTAATAAAGCTACACATATACTTATCATACAGCTCAGAAATTCTATTCCTTGATGTCAACCCAGGAACAATGAAGGCACACGCCCCACACTACAAACTGGACACGACTGTTTATAGCAGTTTAATTCCAAGTTGTCAAATTCCAGAAAAAACTCAAATGTCCATCAGCTGGTGAATGGATAAACAAATTGTGGTACAACTATACTACAAAATGCTACTTAGCAATAGAAAGGGACAAACTTTTGATGCACACAGCAAAATAAGTGATACCCAAAAGCAATATGCTAAGTAAAAGAAGCCAGGCACAAAAGACTACTTACTGTATGATTCCATATATATAATATTCTGGAAAAGGCAAAGCTATAGGAAATTAGGCAATAAGAAATAGGAAATTAGATCCATGGTTTCCAGGTTCTACAAAGAGGGGAGAGATGTGAATCCAAAGGAATTCGAGAGAAATTTTGGGGATGGTGAAAATTTTCTGTATCTAGATCATGTTGGTGGATATACAGCTGTCTATATTTACCAAAACTGACTGACTTTGTAATTCAAAAGGGACAATTTTATTGTCTTAAATTATACCTCAACAAGCCTGCCTTCAAATTAGATTTACACTGGAGGAACAAGAATTCTGTAATACAATTAGCGTCCATCCTCTGTTCGATTCTGTGCCAGATACTCTAGTAACCAAAAAATGTGTTGCTGCCCTGGAGGAGCTTACAATCCAGGAAGGAAGACAGAATTAATATACATGAAACACTTAATAAATTCATTAATAGGTATTTGAGCACCTTCTATATCTCAGCACTGCTCTAGGTGGTGGGTTATATAATTCAAGACTAATAGTAACCACCAATTTTTTTTTTTTTTTTAATTTTTTGTTTATTGCAGTAACATTGGTTTATAACATTGTAAAAATTTCAGGTGTACATCATTGTACCTCTATTTCTGCATAGATTACATCATGTTCACCACCAAAATACTAATTACAACCCATCACCACACACATGTACCCAATTATCCCTTTCACCCTCCTCCCTCCCCCCTTCCCCTCTGGTAACCACCAATCCAATCTCTGTCCCTATGTGTTTGTTTATTGTTGTTATTATCTACTACTTACTGAAGGAAATCATACGGTATTTGACCTTCTCCCTCTGACTTATTTCACTTTGCATCATGCCCTCAATGTCCATCCATGTTGTCACAAATGGCTGGATTTCATCATTTCTTATGGCTGAGTAGTATTCCATTGTGTATATATACCACAGCTTCTTTATCCATTCGTCCCTTGATGGGCACTTAGATTGCTTCCAAGTCTTGGCTATTGTGAATAAGGCTGCAATGAACACAGGGGTGCATGTACCTTTGCAAATTGGTGTTTTCAAGTTCTTTGGATAAATACCCAACAGTGGAATAGCTGGATCATATGGTAGTTCTATCGTTGATTTTTTGAGGAATCTCCATACTGTTTTCCATAGTGGCTGCACCAGTTTGCACTCCCACCAGCAGTGTATGAGAGTTCCCTTCTCTCCACAACCTCTCCAACACATGTTGTTTCCTGTCTTGTTAATTATAGCCATTCTGACGGGCATGAGGTGATATCTCATTGTAGTTTTGATTTGCATTTCCCTGATAGTTAGTGATTTTGAACATCTTTTCATGTGTCTGTTGGCCATCTGTATATCTTCTTTGGAGAAATGTCTGTTCAGGTCTTTTGCCCATTTTTTAATTGGGTTGGTAGTTTTTTTGTTGTTGAGATGCATGAGTTCTTTATATATTTTGGGGATTAAGCCCTTATCAGATGTATGGTTTGCAAATATCTTCTCCCAATTGTTAGGTTGTCTTTTCGTTTTGTTGATGGTTTCCTTTGCTGTGCAGAAGCTTTTTAGTTTGATGTAGTCCCATTTGTTTATTTTTTCTATTGTTTCTCTTGCCCGGTCAGATGTGAGTAACCACCAATTTTTGCTAGGCATAAACACAGACATATATGATATTTGTTGTTAGTGCCATCGAGTTGATTCCAACTTCAGTCCACCCGGTGTACAGCACAGTGGAACCCTGCCTGGTCTTTTTGCACCATCCTCTCATCTTCAGGCACTATGTCAGACAATGCTCCACTGTTATTCATAGGGTATTCATGGCCAATTTTTTCAGAAGTGGATGGTCTGTCTTAGTCTGGAAGCTCCGCTGAAATCTGTCCACCAGGGGTGACCCTGCTGGTATTTGAAATACCGGTGACATAACTTTCATCATCACAGCAGCACATAGCTGCCACACTATGACAACCAACAGGTGGGTGGTGTGGTTCCCTGACCAGGAAACGAACCCAGGCCGTAGGGCTGAGCGCTCTAAATCTTAACCACTAGACCACCAAGGTTGGCAGTATGCGTATATGTATTCATTTGCTAGGGTTGCCATATAAAACACCACAGACAGGGTGGCTTAAACAACAGAAATGTATTTTCTCACAGTCCTGGATGCTGGATGTCCAAGATCAAGGTGTTGGCAGGTCCACAAGGGAAAGATTTGTTCTAGGTCTCTCTCCTTGGCTTGCAGACCGCTACCCAATTGCTTCCTTTTTCACATGGTTGTCCCTCTGTGCTCACGTGCTCTGGTATCTCTCTTTGTACTTCTTCTTCTTATTAGGACACCAGTCAGATTGGATTAGGACCACCCTAACAGCCTCATTTTAGTTTAATTACCTCTTTAAAGGCCCTGTCTCCAAATACAGTCGCATTCTGAGGTATTGGGGGTTAGGGCTTGAACTTATGAATTTTGAGGGAAGATAGTTCAGCCCGTAACAAAAATTATAAAGCTTGTATTCCTCATTTTATCTAAACGAGATAGATATTATAACCATTTCACAGATGAGGAACTGAGGCTTTGAGAGATTAAGAAAAAAGATTCATCAATAATTCTTATAATTGGATGTTCAAAAAATATATATTTTATTCCTATTGATGCCAATTTTTACCCTCCCTCTGTCACTGTTTTCTCTAACCTCAACAGATAGTCTGAAAGATTATTTTAAATTATACACATTATTAACCAAAGTACATTAAGCATTCAGAAAGGAAAGTGAGGGTTAAGGTACTAGGCTGTTATAGTAAATTCAGCAGTAGAACCTAATAACACAGGCTTGTTGTCCTTTTATGTGTTCTAAGAATAGTTCTTTAAATAAAAAATGTTTCACATAAAATATACCTTGATGTTATCATGGGTGATTTTTAACCATGTTCAAACAAATGGCCAGAGCCTAATGTTGTCCTGGGAGAATTCCATAGGGAATTCTACTTTATTAACTCAAATTAATAAACATGTATCTTGACATTTGAGGAAAATAAAAAACTAAAATCAAATATGCCCTCATTGGCCTACTTGGCTATGGAGTCAGACAGGCTCAATTAGAATCCAAGCTCTGTCTGCTACAAGCTATTTTGGGCAAACCTATTAATATCTCTAAAGATTAGTTTTTTAATTTTAGAATATGGGATAATATTAGTTACTGCATGAATGGCTGAGATTAAGTGAGCTAATTTATGAAAGTGCTTAATTCACTGTACGGCACTTAACGTGAAAATTTAATATTAGCTGGCTTTTACCGTTATCCCTGTCATCAGCATCACCACCACTACATCATCATCATCATCCCCATCATCATTGTCACTATTCATAAAAAAATATTTTGTATACCATCTACATTAAATTTGTATGAGTATCACATAAGATACAGTGGCATTCATTTAAAAATTAGACAATAGTATGAATTGTAAAGGATTACATCTGAAAAATGAACCTATCCATATATGCAAATATAATTTAAATAGTTAAGTTTTATATCATCTGTAAAAATGTAAAACTATTGAGAGATTGGGAAAGCCTAATAATTAATTACTAAAAGAAGGTGTTATAGACATTTGTACTAAACGTGTCCAATCAGTATTTTATTTTCTATCTGAACAACTCTAGAGACCTCTAGCCTTAGGGAATATATTGTCGATGAAGCCTGTGGGAGTCACAGCTCTATACTGCTTTACTGTGGACCTTTAGGTGAGGGAGTTCTCACACTGTGTGCAGCTCTGTGAAAGACAAAACTAGGCTAGAGGAGAACTTCATAAAACCATAGTTGTAAGTAACACAAATCTCTGATTTTTATTAAAACGTTAACACACTCTTCAGGGACAACTATGATGACGATATATTTATGTATGAATTTCCAGAGGTATCTTTTGAGCCTCATAACTCACAAAACATAACTCAATTACTTCCCTGAGGGTTTTCCATCTGAGTTAAAATAAAATAAAATAATTGAGACAAAAAATATAGGTAGAGAGTTCTCAAATAATACCTCCTAAGGTCATCACAGTGATCATTTTTCCAGGAAAATGTCCCTGAGCATCCATGAAGTCTTTTCAAACATTATCTTGTTTCTAAAGCTAGAAGCATTGGAAGAGCTGTAAAGAGCAATATAAATTCACAGCAAATGCATATAGCGGCACTATTTTGGAAGCAAATAACTAGCAAGACATATTTCCTATTCTTTATTACTAAGAATGTTGTTAATATTACCTATTGGTTCAACTTGAAATATTTCAACATGTACTTTCTAAAAACCAACTAGGTGAATTGGCATTGAGTAAGGCACTTGGCAAATAAAAAGATAAATTGAAAATGGGCCCTTCCTTCACTGGGCTTACAGTTTAGAGTGAGAGACAGACATAAACACAAATACATTGCACAGGAGTAAATGCTTACAGAGAGTTTTGTTTTGTAACATGCTTTGTAATTACATGGTAGAAAAAAATCTCACTTCTGCCAGTTGAGATCTGGGTAGGCTAATATCTATTAGGAAATTTATAGTAGAGGTCGTTCAAGTAAGAATGAATGTGTTTGAACAGACAGAAGAGCATCAGAGTATGTTCAGACAATAGTGAGAATGCCAATACAGCAAAAACACTGAATCTCTGGGGGGAGAGCTCCAAGAAACACAACTAGAGCTAAGACTGGGATTTAGAGTGAGCTGGAATACGAAGGGTCTTGAATGTCAAACTTTAGCAATTCATCAGAAATAACTATACAGAGAACTAAAATGATTAGACATTCAAAAAACTCTTCTCCAGTGAAGCTGTGGAAGATGATTGAACTGGGGGTGTGACTTATAAGCAGGAATAGCAGGCAATTTTAATAGCCTGGACTAGCACTTCACAAACTTTCTTAAATGTGTATTTATATCAAAAATAAACTTCCCCCCACTTCCCAGTGTGTGTGTCTGTGTGTGTGTGTGTGTGTGTGTGTGTATTTTACTGACTTCTTATGTACATTGTAGAATCATTCACAAACATAGAATTAGAAAGGAGATGAGAAAAAATTAAGTAGAGATAGAAGTTCTACTATTTTCTTCTCTTAATCCCAGTGGATCATCTGATATCCCATGGGATGTGTGTTGGAGGCAATAAGACAATAAGATGATGAAACTTAGAAACAGTAAAGTAGAAAGAAGGTGATGTGTGCAATTGTGATCATTCCTTAACTCTTCTTACACAAAGGAGAAGACCTGGGTCAGCCTGCTTCTAAGTTCTGGGAAATCGACTGTTTTTTTTCTCAGAAGATCATTAGATTTAAATGAGAGAATTTCCCTATCTTTAATTAGTCTGACCCCTGATGGTTTGGCATAGAAATGTTTCAGTCTCTTCAGAAATAAAATAACTTTTATTAGAATTGTGTTCAAAGAGAGATGGGAGCAGAGAGTTTTCTGGATGGATGGCATCTCCAATGGTGTCTAAATGTTACAATAAGAGATTAAATACCTGTGGCCTTAGCTCTTCTCTTGAGTAAACTTTCCCGGCCAGACCTGATTGGAAGGTAGAAAGTTTTTGTTTTGTTTATACAAAGAGGCAAGATTTCTATAAGAAATCTGCTCAGTAGCGATGCATCAAAATATACCATTTCACTGAACACCTGATGGGCAGGAGAAAATAATCTTTTCTCACTAACCAAGCTTGCTCTGTAAGAAGTTACTTTTTTGGATATGAATGACTGTTAGGTCAGCAGGAAGAAGCCACATGTCAGATTAGTAGGAAACTTCTTTTATTTTGTCACGGGTGCCACTTTGTGAAGAGCCTGTGGAAGGATATATTGAGTTTGCGTGTTATCCAGAGAATCAAAGAGAAATTGATCAGAGTTAAAAATAAGTTTTAAGAAAGTCATTCCTCATGGTTAAATAGAATAGAGAACAGGAGTGAGTTCAATAAGGAAGAGGTACACCTTCCAAATGAATATTCTCTTTTATGTCCTTTCATCGATTTTTCCATACCCCCCATTTATGTGACTTCTCTGTGGATAATCACCAGTTATAATCAATAGGTATGTTCATCAATACATCTCAAATTTCCTGCAAATTCTCCTTAAATCACTTAATTCATGCTGCCTAAAGCACCAAAAGATGCATACACGAAACAATGATTTTACGTCTTTGATGCTTTTCTCTCCTAGGCATGTCAAATGTGCAAACTTTGTTTTACCAACCCCAATAATTGGCTTGGTATTTCAAATTTTCTCGTGATGACTCAGGTAATTTTCAGTTCAAACATTTTACAAGAATGTTTCTCATTATTGGAAGAAACAGTGGGTGCTAAATTGATCAGTTTGACATTTCTGTCTAAGAACTCTCGTATACCTAGACCAGAATAAACAGGGTATGTTTATAAGTATGTATAAATATTATTAAAATCTTAACTAGAAAATACCTGTTTGGCAAAATCAGACATTGAAAGCCTCATCATAAGGTCAGAGGGGTAAGAAGGTAAATGCTTGGGGAAGTGGGGCAGAAAATATTACCATAAAAATCTTTAATTGTAAAATCTGATTTTACTCACTGAGTGTAGTAACTACATATAAAATTAAAGTATAAAATTTAGGAGAAGAAGACCAAATGAATGCTACTAATTCAATGAATGATGAGCAATCTAATTTCAGGAACCTCCTCAGAGAATCTCCTCAATGTGTTCCTTCCTCTGTGTTAACCCAGCACTTTGGTACTCATCACTGGCCAGACATGGGGGATGAAAGAAGTGGATTTTCATAGTGAGGAAAAATGGCCGTTGAAGCAGAGGGGCCATGGAGTAAAGGAAAACTGCATAGCTTGTCTTATCACCCAAACATTGCTGGCTGGCCTCTGGTCCTATAGTGAAACAGTGGGATGCGTGTACATATGCATGTGAGTCCCTCTGTGTTATTTGGCTTGAAGAAATGGATTATGAATGAATTCAGAATGGGTCCAGGGAGATTATGGAAGGCTTTATTCTAAATAGTAAAGGATCCCTCTGAGATTAGTTCATGAACGTATATGTTTCAAGAATACACTGAGAAATTCTATACTGACTGGTTTAAATACGGAACTATTAATTTCATTGGCAAAGGGAACATATCAAAGGTATACTATGAAAAGCTGTGTTTTGCAATTTTAAAAGTGGAGCAAAAGAATTTTATTCAATAGGAAATATATTCAAAAGTGCAATATTTTAGTTGAGTACAGCATGTTTTCTGTAGTTTCTGAAATTTCAGCTAAAACAATTTTCTTTCAGTGATGCAAAAACAATATGAAGAGGTTTGTGCTGTTATAGATATTGCATTTCCTGATTTTAAAATATTTAATAAAAAAAAAAACAAGATAAATGAAAGGAGAAGAATTTGGCTCACATAAGTTTTTACTTCCTACGCCAAAGATATAACCCCAAAACTTATTGCTGTCATAGCAGCAAGGAAAAAAAGAGGAAATTGTAAACTGTGAAATTCTGAATCAATGAGATATGGCACTCCTCCCTGCTTTTCTTCCTCTTCCCTCTCTAGCTATTCACTCGTAAGCCCTTTGAACACTTTCGGTGAGCTCATGGTCTTTTCCACACTTAATATCTTATATGATGGTGTTCCTCAAGGTTCCACTTAGAACTCTTCTCTGTTTAAACCCCATACTTGGCTTATATCGTCCACACCTGTGGACCACCATACATGCTGACTTCCAATATTGTATCTGTAGCTCAGATTTCCTTGATAAACTTCAGGCCCGTATTTCTGACTGCTCACCTTTCATCCTCACCTGGACATCCCGCACATGGAACACATCTAAAACAACACTCATTACACCCCCAAGACTGTTTCTCCTCATATAATCTGTATTTTGATCAATGATCCCACCATTGATCCAGATGCCTATACTATAAACTGAGGAGTTATTTTACTCTCCTTCCTTTGTCCTAATTTTTTACATGTGATTCATTACTAATTTTGGTTGACTCTGCCTCTTTAACTTCTCCCGTATCTTCCCCTACTCCACTACTCCTACCTTTATTGCCTTAATTCAGATATGTTCCATCTACGCCAGAAAAAGAAAAAATTAGACAAGAAAAAATAGAACACCCTCAGAGAGCTCACAGAATGCAGAATGAAAAAAAAAAAAACTACACTGAAAACGGAATACTTAGAGTGAAAAGTAAACAAACTCTCAATGTTTTTATAATTGTAAATCTGCTCTGTTTTCCATCATGAAAGATATTACCATCCATCACATAGCCCAAGCCAGAAAACTGTGTCAATCTGTAAACCCTCCTCTTTTTTTATTGTCATATTCTTCAAATTCCAAATGATATCAATACTATCTCCTACATATTTCACAAATGTTTATTTCTCTCCTTCTGCACTAGCACCATTATGCTAGACAAAGCTATCATTATCTCTAGCCTGAACAATTGCAACATAGCTTTATTTATCTTTCTCTATCCAGTAGATTCAACCCACTCTATTATCAACTTGGTAGAAAGAGTGATCTCATAAAAATGCTTTTATGGGGACATCTGGGTTTGGGTCATGATGGAGTGGCTAGAATCAGAATTGCTCTCTTGCTATAAACAACTATAAAATTATTCATAATATAAGAAGCAACTAATTAAAGAGATTAGATAAACTCAACAAGTGGCTCAGAAACTGTGGAAAGGGGAAGCATGCGAGTAGAGCTAGGCTTCTTCCTGCAAGTGGTTTTGAAACCATAATGTGGGGAAGCGAAGCCCAAGCAGAGAGCCGTGGTCTCACTGATGAAAGAAACAGAATCTGGGTGGTAGAAAGATAGATCATAATTTGGGCTAATAAGTGTCTGGAATTGGCAAGTCAGGCCATTGGAATAGGGAGATGAAGAGAAAAAGCTCTACAAATCCTCTTGGAGTTTTATTCACATCATTGTCCAAATCCTTTCAACAAACCTTGCATCATTCCTGGGATAAAACTCACTTGATTGTGGTCTATAATCCGTTTTTTTTTTTTTTGGCTGGTAATGGAAAAAGAAGATAGGGGATTTTTTTTAATTGTATTTTGTAACTAATAGACTCTAATTTTTAGAGCAGTTTTAGATTTAGAGAAAAATCAAGCTGATAGTGCAGAGTTCCTGTATAACCCCCACCACTACTCACAATTTCCTCTATTATTAACATCTTGCAGCAGTGTGGTACATTTCTTATAATCTATAAACTAATATTGATACACTGTTATTAACTAAAGTCCATAGTTTACATTAGGGTGCACTCTTTGTGTTGTATGGGTCTATGGTTTTTGACAAATGCCTAATGTTATGCATATGCCATCAGAGTATCATACAGAATAATTTTATACATTTTCCATTTCCAAAACGTCATATAATTGGAATCATACTTTATGTAGCCTTTTCAGACTGACTTTGTTCACTTAGCAATATGTATTTAAAATTCTTCCGTGTCTTTTTGTGGTTTGATAGCTCATTTCTTTGTATTGCTGAATAATATTCTATTGCATAGAAATGCCAGGATTTGTTTTTACATTCACCGATTGAAGCGTTTCTTGGTTGCTTCCAGTTTTGGTCGGTTATGAATAAAGCCGCTGTAAAAGTGTGCAGGCTTTTGGGTAGACATAAATTTTCAGCCCAGTTGGGTAAGTACCTAGGAGTGTGATTGCTAGATCATATGTACCTGACTGTGTTTAGCTTTGTAAGAAACTGCCCAACTGCTTTCCAAAATGACATGCAAAGTGAAATGCAAAGTGACTTTTTTTTTTTGTGTGAGGAGGATCGGCCCTGAGCCAACATCTGCCAATCCTCTTCTTTTTTTGCTGAGGAAGACTGGCCCTGGGCCAACATCCATGCCCATGCTTCTCCACTCTATATGGGATGCCGCCACAGCATGACCTGACAAGCGGTGCATCTGTGCACACCCGGGATCCGAACCGGCAAACCCTGGGCCGCTGCAGCAAAGCACGCGCACTCGACCACTTGCGCCACTGAGCCAGCCCCCAAAGTGACATTTTATATTCTCACCAGCAATGAACGAGAGTTCCTGTTTCTCCATATCCTTGCCAGCATTTGGTGGTGTCAGTGTTTTGGATTTTAGCCATGCTAATAGGTGTGCAGTGATTTTCACTGTTGTTTTAATTTGCAATTCCCTAATGTCATATTTTGTTTTATCTTATCACGAAACCAACTTTTTATTTCATTGATTTTCTCTGTTGTTTTCCTATTTTATTCTTTTATTTCTCTAACCTTTCTTATTATCATTCCTCTATTTATTTCATGTTTTGTTTGCTTTTCTTATCCTAGTTTCTTGAAGTGAAAACTTCAATTATTGATTTTTGGATCTTTCTTTCTTCCTAAATATAAATGTTTAAAGCTCTAAATCTCCATATAAGCACTGATTTTTGCTGCCTCCTGTTAATTCTGGTATGTTGAGTTGTTTTCATTCAGTTCAAAATATTTTATGATTTTCCTTTTGATTTCTTCTTTGACTCATGGTCATTTAGAAGTACATTGTTTAACTTCCGATTACTTGCCAATTTCCTTGTTGTTTATGTCTACTTTTGTTTTCCTGAGGAAGATTCGCCCTGAGCTAACATCCAGGACCAATATTCCTCTTTTTTTGCTTGAGGAAGATTAGCCCTGAGCTAATATCAGTGCCAACTCTCCTCTGTTTTGTATGTGGGTCGCCGCCACAGCATGGCTGATGAGTGGTGTAGGTCTACGCCCAGGGTCCGAATGCACAAACCTGTTTATGTCTACTTTTGATTTTTAAATTAATTCCATTATGGTTAGAGAACATACTTTGTATTATTTAAATCCTTTTAAATTTATCAAAATTTGTCTTGTGGCCTAGAATGTGGTCTATTGACCTCCAGTCAAGAAGGCTACAGACTCCCACTATCCTTGGAGTTCTATTAGCTTTTCTTATATAAATACTTCTTAAATTGTTGTTTGCCTTTATCAGTGTCAAGATCATGAAATTATTTTGATGTTTTTTGTAGTTTTATTCTGTTTTTTGGTGGGATGGAGTGGATTTGCTAACATGTTCATGCCACCAGAGCCGGAAGTTGTCCCTTGGTGCCTCTTATTTCTATAGGAGTAGACTGTATTAACTCAACCTTTGCTCTCTATAGATTGATATCAAACTATATATGTTTAACCTCATAAACTGGGCTTTAGCATGATTTAATACATCAGCTGCTGGTGCATTTAGAGATTGGCTATATCTCCAGGAGATTTGTGTTTCAATATAACTTAGGTTCTTGGCTAGTAAATCATAGTAATAATCATAACCCCAAGATGCTTGGTCTTTTGGCACACTGTTATTCTAGAATAACAAATTCAACAGCTTGCCTTGTCCCTTGATTCCTCAGGGATAATCTCACTTAAGTCTTCTACCTTATGTGTTCTTTTTAAGGCTTTTGCTGCTGACCACAAATTAAGTGTTAATTGCATTCATGCAATTGGCTCCACAGTTTGAGAAGAGAAAAAAAAATCCCTTTTACATAAGTAAGAGTTCTTAATTCCACAGGCTTTGCTCTTCTCAAATATGTGAGAGTCACTACTCACAATAGCATCTCTCAAAGCATGCTCCAAGAAATACTGATCTAGTAAGGACTCTGTTAAAACAAAAGTTCCATATTCAAGTATATTTGGGAAATGCTGCACACTGTATTGTGTTCTTGGGATTTAAAAATTCACATTAGAATATTGAAGCCTTTTAGAAGCCTGAGAATAGTGAAACATGTTTAACTAACATTTCTTAATCATAACTCAACACAGGACTTATTTTTCACCTATCATGTATTTATACTATAAGAAGTTAATATTCTGTGGAACACACTTTGGGAAAATCCTTTGTGTGACTTTTGTTTTCTTAACTCTCAGTTTCCCTAGAGAACCTCAGAGAGGTAGGGGAGCTTGCATAATATTAAGTGAGTAGTGAGTGATGGATAAAACCTAGATCTAGGCACATGTGGTGCCTTTGGAGCCAGAATTCTCAGATATAGATCCAATACTAAAGGCAGTGGCAGGATCACAATCTGCAAGAGTAGACACATCTCCTGGCATCATAGATACTGATGCACGTATCTATGTAAATGATTGTATTTTCATTATTTAAAAGTCTATAGTCTTTGTGAGCATGTTCTTCTTCCTTGCCTATATTGCATTATTGATTTGTTTCACATTTAAATGGAAACACTAAGCAATCACTTTTGTTAACAAGAGAAAATGCCTATTAGAAATCCTATTTAGCTCTGACTAGCTTGATAGGATAGTGATAACTTTAAAGGCAAAATAGAACACAACAGAGGATATCTTTGCTTTTACACCTTCTCTAATAAATCATTAGGTTTCATCAAATTATTGTAAAACTGTGCAAAGTGAATTTTAGAGTTAGAGATGTTTCTAGTACTGAGGAAAAGAAATATTTTCAAATAAAATTTTAATATTAGACAGAAATGATTTCTACTTCTTCACCTCACTGTGGACTCCAGAAGGAGATTCTTGAAAACAATTTTTTTAAATCAAAATAAAGTTTAGATTCATCTTTTTTTTTTAATGGTGTTACATGAATAGTGTTCTCTTTTGAATGAAATTCACCAGTATACCATGGTTTCCACATGATGAAAGTTAAAATAAGCATACAAAGTGTTGTCTTATGCACTTTAAATTGGTAGATTTAATTTTATTAACTCTATAGTGCTTATTTCAGGGAGCTGTTTTTAAAGTTCTATTTAAAATGTGATTTGGGGTAAATATTTGCTGTGCCCTCACAGTTAATGACAGATTAACTAGCTTAATTCTTATGTTATGTAACTTATTTTTAAAACTCTCTTGAGATAATATGTAAACAGGTAAAATTTATGGTTAAAAGAAACACACACATACATGCACACACATGCACAAATAGGGAGATTGAGATTGATTGCTAAAATAATGGTTTGGGATTCCCAAACTAACACTAATCCATATGGCATCTCTGTTTGGATTAAAAAAAGGCGTCCTTTCCCAAAGAGAGGTACCTCCCTATCTGTTCAGAAAATTGAAATAAAAGTACATAGCTACAGTGTACATTATAAGTGTTGCCTTCTTAGACGTGCTGTTATTGTGCACTGTAAAATCTATACAACCATAGTCAGTTAGAATTACTTATTTTCTACTCCGTCAAAGCCAAACTTCACACAGTATTTGATTCATTTATACTCACTTTCTACCTTGTTACAGCTTTGCTTTGAGAGTGTTTTTTTATATGAAGTGATTTCTGTTTTACTCTTCAGTGTGGCCAGTCTTTTCTACACTGATTATCAAAGGCCATCAGTAAAATGCCTTTTTTTGTCAGAAAGTTAGAACTCTGAATTCCCTACATTCCAAATAGTGTCCTAGATATAGTAGTCTGTAAGACTACAATAAAAGTAAAATTCTGCTGGGAGCAAACACCATAAATCTTAAAGGAAAAGATCCAGATGGTTCTTCCTGGATGTGATCACACTTTAAAAGACTGTTCCTTTGCTTTGCACAATTTATATCTCAATAGGTACATTAAAAAGCATCTCACAGTTGCCTGAAAATCTAAATATTATAAAGAGTTACAAAATCAGAATAGTCCTTTAATTATTACTTTCAGGTTAAAAAGAGGCAATATATAATAAATAATTGTTAATATGTTATTCTATTACCTATTCCAAATTATCATGGCTTATAGATGTATCAAGAGTTGTCAAGCATCCCTATCAGAAACCACCTATAATTCATAAACCTAAATATGAACTTGAAGGCCCCTCAGACACTCATTTTGACTAAATTGTGCATAGAATTGGCCTAAAGTTCTATCCCAGCAAGATATCTCCTAATACAATTCCATTTGAAACAGAGAAAGGCAGTGAACTTTAATAGTCCTTTTCGCACCCAAGCCAACGACCTCCTGTGTGTGATAGGAGACAAAGTGGCAAAAACCCCTGTAGGTGCTTGAATGTAATTATGCATGCAAAATATACTACCACCGTGGCAAAGCCTCTTTAAGTCTCCATGTTAAAAATCTTAAGTTTTCTATTAATTATTTATTCGATTCAATGTACATTACTAAAATTAAAATAACTGATTATCTAAAGACATTGTTAATAAAATGAATAGGAAGCCATAGACTGGGAGAAATATATATCTCTGACAAAGGACTCATAAATAGAATATACAAATAACTCCTACAAATCAATAATAAAATGACAAACAATATTTTAAAATGGTCAAAGGACCTGGGCAAACATTCTGCAAAAGAGAATTGACATGTGGCCAATAAGCACATAAAAAAGATGCCCGGCATTGTTGGTCAACAGGGAAATGCAAATCAAAACCACAATGGGATACCACCACACACCCACCGGAAGGATAAAAATTTTTAAATTCTAACAATACCAAATGTTGGAGAGGCTGTGGAGCAACTGGATCGCTTTTTTTTTAAGTTGGAATTACAACGCTATTCAGGTAACAATTTCATTTTATTTTATTTATTTTTTTATTGAGGTAACATTGGTTTATAATAATATATAAATTTCAAGTGTACCTCATTATATTTTGAATTCTGTATAGACTACATCGTGTTCACCACCAAAAGTCTAGTTGCCATTTGTCACTCTACAAATTTGCCCCTTTACTGCTTTCACCCTCCCCTCACCCCCCTTCCCCTCTGGAAACCACCAATCTGTTCTCTGTATCTATGTGTTGGTTTATCTTCCACAGATGAGTGAAATCATATGATATTTGTCTTTCTCCATCTGATTTATTTCCCTTAGCATAATACCCTCAAGGTCCATCCATGTTGTCACAAATGGAAAGATTTATCATTTTTTATGGTTGAGTAGTATTCCATTGCGTGTGTGTGTGTGTGTGTGTGTGTGTGTGTATAAACACACATATATATATTCACTTCCTCTTTATACATTCATCCCTTGATGTGCACTTAAGTTGTTTCCAAGTCTTGCCTATTGTGAATAATGCTGCAATGAACATAGGGGTGTATATATCTTTTTGAGTCAGTGTTGTTATGTTCTTTGGACAAATACCCAGAAGTGGAATAGCTGGATCATATGGTAGTTCTATTTTTAATTTCTTGAGGAATCTCCATACTGTTTTCCATAGTGGCTGCACCAATTTACAGTCTCACCAGCAGTGTACAAGGGTTCCCTTTTCTCCACATCCTCTCCAACACTTACTATTTTTTGTCTTTTTAATAATAACCACTCTCATGGGCATGAGGTGATATCTCACCATGGTTCTGATCCACATCTCCCTAGTAAGTAGTGATGTTGAACATATTTTCATGTGCCCATTGGCCATCTGTATGTCTTCTTTGAAAAAATGTCTGTTTTGTTCCTCTGACCATTTCTTTTTTTTTCTTTTTTTGTGAGGAAGATTAGCCCTGAGCTAACATCTGTTGCCAATCCTCCTCTTTTTGCTGAGGAAGAATGGCCCTGGGCTAACATCCATGCCCATCTTCCTCTACTTTTTATGTGGGACACCTGCCATGGCATGGCTTGTGTCATGACATGAGTGCAGCCATGTTTGGACGTCCCCTTAACCTACAGCCCCTAGCACACAAAGAAATATAAAGCTGCTTTCTGTTTGGTGGGAACTGGCCCTTCTCCCACGGAGATAGTTGTAATTTGTAAAAATTTCAAGGTCCTTTGGGTGTCACGGCCTGGGGAAGACTGGCCATCTGTGCCGGGCTGGGACGATAACCAGGGGAAACAATGCACATACACAACTGCCAGACTGGGACCATAGCCAGGAGGCTCAGTGCACATATGCCACTGATAACCATTTGTGCATGGGAACATTGAATGCTTGCTCTGTAAACTCTGTAACTGCTTATATAAACTGCTGGAAACCGAGGCCTGGTGAGAGTTCCACCTGTGGAAGGGACACCCTGCCCAGGACCTGTGATTCCCGCCCAGCCGTGTCGATTGACAGGACTCTCCCAGCAGTGGGGCGTGGATGTTGTAAGTAATTGATTTGTTGTGAATAATTGATTTGATGTGTTCTGTTTTCGATCACTTTCTGGTTGATTTCTGTCATTTCCCTTCAGTCAATGTGGATGTTTTCCCTTTCCAGTCAATCTGATGTTTTTCC
This sequence comes from Ceratotherium simum simum, assembly GCF_057802395.1. Lineage (NCBI taxonomy): Eukaryota > Metazoa > Chordata > Mammalia > Perissodactyla > Rhinocerotidae > Ceratotherium > Ceratotherium simum. The sequence goes on along the minus strand of NC_141918.1, from coordinate 4,472,596 downwards.
CTCTCATTATATGATCTATTTGAATCTCCTGCTGTCTCAGTCGATGTGAATGTTTTCCCTTTCCAGTTGAGCTGATGTTTTTCCCTCTTAATATTTGACCTATGCAGATCTGTTTGCAGACTATCACCTTTACTCTCCTCTATATAACAAAATATACCTTCAGTCCATTTGTTTGGAGTGGAAAGTTTCTTTTACGTCTCCAATCGAATCCCCCGAACCTCTCATAACAGCTTGATAAGTGGTGCGTAGGTCCACGCCTGGGATCTGAACATGTGAACCCTGGGCCACTAATGTGGAGCACGTGAACTTAACCACTACACCTCCAGGCTGGCTCCCTCCACCCACTTCTTAATTGGGCTGTTTGTTTCTTTGTAGTTGAGTTGTATGAGTTCTTTATATATTCCGTGTATTAACCCCTTATCAGATATATGATTTGCAAATATCTTCTTCCAATTGGTAGGTTGTCTTTCTGTTTTGTTGATAGTTTCCTTTGCCATGCAGGAGCTTTTAATTTAGTTCGATATTGTCCGATTTGTTTATCTTTTCTTTTGTTTCTCTTTCCCAAGAAGATATATTTAAAAAGACACTGCTAAGACTGATGTCAAAGACAAAACTGCCTATATTTTCCTCTAGGAGTTTTGTGGTTTCAGGTCTTACATTCAAGTTTAATCCATTTTGAGTTAGTTTTTGTGTACGGTGTAAGATGGTGGTCTACTTTCATTCTTTTGCATGTGGCCATACAGTTTTTTCAGCACCATTTATTGAAGAGACTTTCCTTTCTCCATTGTATGTTCTTGGCCCATTTGTCAAAAAATAACTGTCAATAAATGTCTGAGTTTATTTCTGGGCTCTCAGTTCTGTTCCATTGATCTGTGTGTCTGTTTTTCTACTAGTTCCATGTTGTTTTGATTACTATAGCTTTGCAGTATATTTTGAAATCAGAGAATGTAATACCTATAGCACAGTTCTTTTTTCTCAGGATTACTATTCGGGAAATTTTGTTGTTCCATATAAATTTTAGAATTATTTGTATTATTCTGTGAGAAATGTCATTAGGACTTTGATAGAGATTGCATTGAACCTGTAGATTGCTTTAGGAAGTATAGACATTTTAACTATGTTAATTTTTCCAATCCAAGAACATGGAATTTCTTTCCATTTCTTTGTTTCTCCTTCTATTTCTTTCAACAATGTTTTATAGTTTTCAGTGTACAGGTCTCTCACCTCCTTGATTAAATTTATTCTTAGGTATTTTATTATTTTTGTTGCAATTGTAAATGGGATTGTATTACTGATTTCTCTTTCTGCTAATTCATTGTTAGTGTATAGAAATGCAACTGATTTTTGTATGTTGATTTTGTACCCTGAAACTGCTGTATTTATCATTTCTAATAGTTTTTTGGTAGATTTTTTAGGGTTTTCTATATATAATATCATGTCATCCGCACATACTAACAGTTTTACTTCTTCATTTCCAATTTGGATCTCTTTTACCTCTTTTTCTTGTCTAATCGCTCTGGCTAGGACATCCAATACTATATTGAATAAAAATGGTGAAGTTGGGCATCCTTGTCTTGTTCCTGTTCCTAGAGGGCTAGTTTTCAGTTCTTCGTGATTGAGTATGATGTTAGCTGTGGGTTTGTTATATATGGCCTTATTATGTTGAAGTACTGTCCCTCTGACAGTAAGATGCTGAATCTTGTCAAATATTTCCTCTGCATCTATTGAGATGATCATGTGATTTTTATTCTTCATTTTGTTAATGTGATGTATCACATTCTTGATTTGTGGAGGTTGAACAATCCCTGCATTCCTGGAATAAATCCCACTTGGTTCTGGTGTATGATCCTTTCAATGTATTATTATAGTCCATTTGCTAATATTTTATTGAGGATTTTTGCATCTCTGTTTATCAGTGATATTGACCTGTAATATTCCTTTTTTGTTGGCCTTGTCTGTTTTTGGTATTAGGAAAATGTTGGCTTCACAAAGTGAGTTAGGAAGTACTCCTTCCTCTTTAATTTTTTGAAAGACTTTGAGAAGGATTGGTATTAGATCTTTTTTGCATGTTTGGTAGAATTTACCAGGGAAGATGTCTGGTCCAGGATTTTTGATTTTTGGGAGGTTTTTGATTACTGTTTCAGTCTCTTTACTAATGATTGATCCATTAAGATTCTCTATTTCTTCTTGATTATGTTTTGGAAGGTTGTATGATTTTAAGAATTTATCCATTTCTTCTAGGTTATACAATTTGTTGGCATATAGCTTTTCATAGTATTCTTTTATAATCCTTTGTCTTTCTGTAGTATTCATTGTAATTTCTCCTCTTTCATTTCTGATTTAATTTATTTGAGCCTTCACTCTTTTTTTCTTAGTGAGTCTTAGTGAGTTTTTCTGACTAAAGGTTTGTCAATTTTATTTATCTTTTCAAAGAACCAACTTTTAGTTTCATTGATCTTTCCTTTTGTCTTTTTAGTCTCTATTTCATTTATTTCTGCTCTGATTTTTATTTCCTTCTCTCTACTGACTTTTGACTTCATTTGTTCTTCTTTTTTATTGTTCTTTTACATGTAAAGTTAGATTGTTTATTTGAGATTTTCCTTGTTTCTTGAGGTAGGCCTGTATTACTATATACTTCCCTTTTAGTACCACTTCTGCTGTTTCCCATGGATTTTGGTATGTCATGTTTTCATTTTCATTTGTCTCCTGGTATTTTTTGATTTCTTCATTTATCTAATTTGTTTTTCAGCAGCAAGATGCTTAGTCTCCACAGATTTGTGACTTTTCCTGCTTTCTTCTTGTGGTTGATTACTACTTGCATACTGCTGTGATCAGAAAAGATGCTTGATATGATTTCAATCTTCTTAAATTTATTGAGACTTGTTTTGTTTCCCAACATATGATTTATCTTTGAGACTGTTCTATGTGCACTTGAGAAGAATGAGTATTCTGCTACTTTTGGGTGGAATGTTGTATATATATCTATTAAGTCCATCTAGTCTAGTGTTTCATTTAAGGCCAAAGTTTCCTTGTTCCAATGTTTCCTTCTGTCTGGATGATATATTCGTTGATGTAAATGGGGTATTAAAGTTCCTACTATTATTGTGTTGCTGTCAATTTCTCCCTTTAGGTCTGCTAATAATTGCTTTATATACTTGTGGTGCTACTATGTTAGGTGCATGTATAGTAATAAATGTTATGTCTTCTTGATGGGTTGTCCCCTTTATCATTATATAGTATCTTTCTTTGTCTCTTGTTATCACTTTTGGCTTGAAGTCTATTTTGTCTGATATGAGTACAGCTATACCTGCTCTCTTTTAGTTGACTTTTGCTTGGAGTATCATCCTACATCCCTTCACTCTGAGCCTAAGTTTGTCTTTAGTGCCTAGATGGGTCTCCTGGAGGCAGCATATTGTTGGTTCTTGTCTTTTAATCCATCCAGCCACTGTGTTTTTTGATTGATGACTTCAATCCATTTACATATAGTGTGATTATTGATACATGAGGACTTAATAGTGTCATTTTATCTTTTGTTTTCTAGTTCCTCTATATTTCCATTGTTTTTTTTGCCTTGTGTTTCTGTCTGCCATTTCAGTTTGGTGGTTTTCTGTAATGTTTTTCTCAGTTTCCTCTTTTTTTATATTTTGTGACTCTGCTCTGAATTTTTGTTTTGTGGTTATCATGAGTTTTGTATAAAAGATATCATAGATGAGACAGTCCTTTTTCTGCTCATAGCCTCTTCTCTTCATTTGCCTATGCAGTTTCCATTTTTGTCCTTTTCCCCTTCTATGTTTTTTTTTTGTCACAGATTATCCATTTTCATATTGTGAATTTGTTACCAAATTGAAGTGGTTATTTTTCAATGCTTTCTTTCCCTTTAACATTTATGTCATAATTGTTTACTAACCTATTCTTGTATAGAGTTGCAATTTTCTGATTCTGTCTATCTATTTATCACCCCAATTAAAGCTTTGTATACTTTTTCCTTTTTGTTTCATGTAGGAGGGCTCCTTTCATTCTTGTGAGGCAGGTTTAGTGGCGATGAACTCCCTCATGTTTTGTTTGTCTGGGAAAGCCTTTATTTCCCCCTTTGTATTTTAAAAATAATTTTTCTGGATAGAGTATTCTTGGTGGACAGTTTTTTAGCTTTCAATATTTTGAATATATCTCTCCACTCTTTCCTGGCCTGTAGAGTTTATGCTGAGAAATCTACTGATATCCTAATGGGGGTTACCTTGTATATTATTGTTTTTTTCTCTCTGGGTCTTTTAATATTCTTTCTTTGTCATTGACTTTTGACAGTGTTAATATATTGTGTCTTGGGGAAGTTCTTTTTGTGTTGAGATTATTAGGTGTTCTATTCACTTGGTGTACTTTATATTCAGTTCCTTCCTCAGGTTTGGGAATTTCTTAGCTATTATTTCTTTAAATAAGCTCTTTGCTCCCTTCTCCCTCTCTTTGCTCCCTGGCATACCCATTATCCTTATGTTGCCTTTCCTAATTGAGTTATATATTTCTCATAGAATTTCTCAATTTTAAAAAAACCTTAGTTCTCTCTCCTCTTCCCATGAATCATTTCTAGATTTCTATCTTCAAGCTCACTAATTTTCTCTTCCACATGGTCTGCTCTCTTTTCAGTGTTTTCTGCTTTATTCTTCATCTCATTTATTGTATTCTTCAGCTCCAGAATTTCTGCTTGGTTCTTTTTTTAGAGTTTCAATCTCTGTGGTGAAGTACTCCTTCTCTTCATTAATTTTCTTCCTGAGTTCACTGAGATGTCTTTCTGAGTTTTCTTGTAGCTCATTGAGTTTCTTTGTGATAGCTATTTTGAATTCTCTATGAGTTATATTACCATCATCCATAACTTCAAGTTTGGTTTCTAGAGAATTGTCACTTTCTTTTTGTGATACTGTGTGAGCATAATTTTTCATAGTGCTTTATGAGTTGTTCCTCTGCTGGTGCACTTGTAGTAGCAAACACCTTTCTTGTATAGGTAAAGGTTTGTTTACTTTGATTCTGAGCTGCTTCTGGTTGTATTTGAGATCCTGCACTTTCTGTCTTCCACTGCCTCTGTCAGAGGTGTCATCAGTGCCCTTGCTGTGCTGCTTGTGACTTTGAGGTTGCTGGTGCCTTGCTGTTTCTGGTGTTGCTGTGGTCATGGGCATTGCCACTGGGGTCACTGAGCTCTCGAGTACCTCTGCGGCTTCTGGGATCACCTACATCATGAATTTCCCCACTGCAGTAAGGGGAAGGGGTAGGGTTGTGGGAGCCAGGGTCATGGGCGCCTTCACCACATCCAGGTTTGTTGGGTCTGCAGGTGTCATTGCCATGGGTGGCAGGGCTGAACTTGCAGGATCCACTGCAGTTGGGGTGAATTGGAGTTGTGGGTTCTGCTGTTGCTGTTACTGGGCTCTCTGTGGCCTCAGGCACTGCTATGGCTGAAGTTTTCTGTTTAAATTCCTATGAAATATAAAATTATATCAAAAGTGTACAAGCTTTTTGGAAAGGTGTTCAATTTAACTCAACAAATATTTATTTCAGAAGCAAGTTCTAAATTCCATAGCCTATGCAGGAACAGCTGAGTGACACCGTTAATCAATGTGCTCCCTTAAGCAAGCCAATAACTCAGCCTTGACTATAATGTTCTCACCTGTAAGAAGAAAGCAGTAGGCTAGCAATGGTCTACTCTAGCTCTAAATTCCTATGAATTAAACTCTCATACACTGCTGGTAGGAGTGCAAACTGGTGCAACCACTATGGAAAACAGTATGGATATTCCACAAAAAATTAAGGATAGAACTACCATATGATCCAGCTATTCCACTGTTGGGTATTTATCCAAAGAACTTGAAAACACCAATGCGTAAAGATACATGCACCCCTGTGTTCATTGCAGCATTATTCACAATAGCCAACACTTGGAAGCAACCTAAGTGTCCATGAAGGGCTGAATGGATAAAGAAGCTGTGGTATATATACACAATGGAATACTACTCAGCCATAAGAAATGATGAAATCCGGCCATTTGTGACAACATGGATGGACATTGAGGGTATTATGCAAAGTAAAATAAGTCAGAGGGAGAAAGTCAAATACAGTATGATTTCCCTCATTAAGTAGTAGATAATAACAACAACAAACAAACACATAGAGACAGAGATTGGATTGGTGGTTACCAGAGGGGAAGGGGGGAGGGAGGAGGGCAAAAGGGGTAATTCGGCACATGTGTGTGGTGATGGATTGTAATTAGTATTTGGGTGGTGAACATGATGTAATCTATGCAGAAATAGAAGCATAATTATGTACACCTGAAATTTTTACAATGTTATAAACCAATGTTACTGCAATAAACAAAAAATTAAAAAAAAATTTAAAGTCTTTTGTAATATTTAGCGAGTAGCTATTGCTGGAGAAAATAACTAGAATGTTTGTGAAGTTTCTTTCTTAAGAAGATATTAAATGGTTGCCTCCATTTTACTGGGGCAAATAGTCACAGAGATAGAATTACTGAATTGTAGGATTTTTGAATTGAAAGGTTTTTGGAGACCATTAGCCCAATGTTCTCATTTTCTAGACAAAGAATAAAGGCCAGAGTGGTTGGGTGCTCTGCCTGATCTCAAGTCAGGATCTCAAGTCTCAACTTCCAGGCAATACTTTACTTAAAAGGGATATATGCAGGGGGCCAGCCTGGTGGCATAGTGGTTAAGTTCACATGTTTCACTTTGGCGGCCCGGGGTTTGCCAGTTCAGATCCTGGGCATGGACCTACTCACCACTCATCAAGCCGTGCTGAGGCAGCATCCTGTATAGAAGACCTACAACTCTACAACTATGATATACAACTATGTACTGGGGCTTTGGGGAGGAAGGGGAAAAAGAGGAAGATGGGCAACAGATGTTAGCTCAGGGCCAATCTCCCTAAAAAAAAAAAAAAAGGCTATAAGTAAGTGATGGCTTTTGCCTCACTAAAAAAGAATAATTGCACGATTTCCCTCTGTAAGTTGCATCACCCCAATCTTTTTGTCTCTTTCTGTTTGGATCAACAAAAAAATTCCCACAATTTTGTTCCTATCTCTTTAGGAAATCAAGAAGGAAAATTAAGATCTTACGTTAAACTATATTTAACAACATCCCCAGTGTGTCAAAAACTTGTAGTATGAAGGAGAAAAATCACTCTTCACATGTGGAATGCAAAGAAAAACTTTAAATTTACCATGTGCAAAGGAGATTGAAACTCACTACTAGGAACCACGTTCTTTAGAAGTCCTTGGAGATTTTTTTTTCAACTTTCCCAAAGTCATCTTGAGATCCTAACAGTATACCCTAATTCCTTTCCTCCACTTACCCCACCATTTAGTAGTGAGATAAACACAATGTTTCAGTTCTATCTTTGGTTACTGCCCAAGATAAAAGTCCCTGTAGTCATTTCTCCCGCCCACTGATTCTTCCTCCACTCTGGTAATGTGCTTTTTCTCCCCTCAATGAATTGTTCTTTCCTCTTTCCTGAATATTTCCATTGAGTCCTTTGCCACCCCTAATCCTCAAACATTTCTCTGAATGGGACCTCCATCTACTTTCTCTAATGAAACCTAGATCTCTCCTGTGCTCTAATAATTTCTCTAAATCTCCTCAGCCCTAGCCTAAATAGAAGAGCTGGAGGTGGGGTCAGGGTCCTAATTGCTCTCTTTGCTGCTTCAAGATCATTATGCCACCACCTTAATGAAAAAACAAACCTTGTCATTAGGGGCTTAGACAATCCAACTACTCCACCTTCTGCCTCTCTCAGTCACTTCAGTGCAGCCATTACTCCCACATGCAAATTGATATAAAGGTCCCATAGGAGAGGGTTGGAAACTAGAAAGAAGAAAAAGAAGATCAGGGAAAAGGGAGCAAGGATAAAGGTAGGCTCCCTAGGGGATGCAAATTTGCCCGGACTCTGAGTTTTGCAGCTGCCTTGGACATCAAGACAGCATCCACGGTTTCCTACGGTACTCACCTATCCACATTTTATTCTTTGGGGACCTCGTTTGCATCTCATCCAAAAAGCTTGTTGTTGCTTGGATAAACCAACCTTTGCTAGAATTAGATAAGTGGGAATATGGTTGTACTGTACATATGGGGCTTTTACACTGCAATTTGCCTCAGACCCGTATTTACTAGCAATGCCAGTGTTCTACATTCAACTTCTGCTCCCGTTCCTTAATAGAGGCATTCTGTTCTCTCTTCTTCTCCTTTATGTTTTTGATTCAATGTACTTGATGCTCTGGGTCCTGTCTATCATTTCTATTATCTTTCTCTAGTATCATAAAGTGATTTTTATTTATCTACATGTAAACACTCAGCTCTTTCCCACACTATAAAAGAACTTTTCCTTGACCTCATGCTACTCTCTAACTACTGCCCCATTGAAGCTAAACTCCTTAGAAGAGTTGTCTCTGCTCAGTGTCACCTGTTCCCAACACCTGATTCAGATTTTTTCAGTTTTACTATTTTTATTTCAATATTTTTTTATTTTTTCCCCCAAAGCCCCAGTAGATAGTTGTATGTCATAGCTGCACATCCTTCTAGTTGCTGTATGTGGGACGCTGCCTCAGCATGGCCGGACAAGCGGTGCATCGGTGCTCATCCGGGATCCCAACCCGGGCCGCCAGCAGCGGAGCACGCGCACGTAACCGCTAAGCCATGGGGCCGGCCCTATTTCAATATTTTTTAAACAAACAGAAAACATAGTGTAACAAACTTATACGTATAAGTATATACATACACATATATATAACTTATACGTATAAGTTTGTTATAATATAACAAAAAGCACATGCCAAAAACCAAATCTAACAATTGTTAATTTTTGCTGTTTCCTTCACATATATTTTTCTAGAAAATAAATCATTATAGACAGAGTCTTTTTGTGCTTCTTAATGATTCCATTTTCCTTTCTCCTTTATTGTGACATCGGTGTTTATCCTTACAATATGTTTATCTTTGGCTCATTATATGTGCATGTGTTACTAAACCATATATGTATGTATATAAATGTATAATTGATTTGTATGTTTATAACATTTACATAAATAACATCAGAGTTTTTCTCCAGCTTCTTGTATTTTAGTTATTCTTGGCCGTTTCCTCTTCCATATGGACTTTAGGAGCATCTTATCAGTTTCCATGAAAAAATCTCTGGATATTTTTGATTGGAATTATCCTGAATTTATAGACTAATCTGGAGAAAATGAACATCTTTATTATCAAAATTTCTAAGTACTTTATAGGTTTTCTTGCTATTTTAAAGGGAATATTTTCTAGATTTACATTTAAATGGTTGTTGCTGGTATATAAGATGCTATTGACTTTTGTACAATGAATTTATATCTGATAATTTTGATGAAAAATATTATTAGCTCTAATAATTTGCTGTACAGTTTCATGAATTTTCTATATAATTTATCATACTGAATGCAAATAATGACAATTTGGTTTTTCGTTTCCAAGCCTTATACTTCTTTATTTTGTGAGTATATTTTGGAGATAGATTGATTTCTTTAATGCTGATAGAGATCTTTGTATTCATTTTGTAGTTAGTCAGTTTTGATCACAATTTTTTCTAGCAAAAGTATCATTCTGTCTAATTCTATTGTTTGTTCAATTTTCTTCTAACTTTTGAGATGAGCACTGAGCTCACCTATTGTTAATCTTTTTGTTTTCTAACATTTCACTTTCTAGGCTGTACATTTCTCACTAAGTGCCTCCTTATTAACAGCATTCCTTGGGTTTTGTAAGAGTAGTTCTTTCATTGTAGTGCAGTTTCAAACATTTCCTAAATTTCAATTAAAATTTGGTTTCTGACCCATGAAATGGATATCTATTTTGTTTCCAAATGTATGATTTCAGCTTTCTTCTTAATTTTTCTTTTCATGACAGTGTGATTATGAAATATAGTTTATATACCAAATCTTAGCTAGTTGAAACTTCTTTTATGGTAATTTAATAAATGCTTCCAAATAATTTGTATTCTATATTTATTGACTGCAGGGTTATATGTGTATCCATTAGATCATGCTTCTTATTCATTCAGTACAATTTTTTCGTGTATTTACTGTATATATTAGTGTGTATTTGTCAGCTTAGTCTATTAGCTTCTGAGAAGAGTGTGGTAAAATCCCCCAATCTGACTACTAATTTTTCCAATTCTTATAATTTTGTTTTTGTTTTATGTATGTTAAGACTTTATTGTTAACTATACGCAAGCTTAGGATTGTTACACCCTCACATGACTTCATCCTTATTTTATCTTATATTATTAAATAATTACCTCAAAAATCCTTTTTTGGGGGCAGAGAGACAGTTTGATTAGATATTAATATTACTAAGCCACATTCTTACCGTTATTTTTTAGTATTGATACTCTTGTTTTCTACTTACTATGCACAGAGCTATGCTAGTAAATGTTTAAAAACCGGCTCTGTGAAACAAAATCCCTAACTTGTAGCATTTGCTTATTTCCCTGGTGTAAATACTCTCGACATGGCAGAATTCAAGCAACAACATGAAGTAACTGAAGTTGAGGTGCAGAGCTGTGCACAGCCGCTCTTGAGCACTGTTGCGACTTTGTCAGCTGGCTCTAGCACATCACTGATAATGCATTTTCTTTGCTTCTTTTCCTCCTTTCCTTCTTTGTATTAGATTGACCAGATTTTCTTTATTCCCTTCTTTTTCCTCTGCTGGAATGGAAGTTACACATTTTATTTTGTTAACTTAATGATTACCCTTGAATTTTTTTTAACACGCAGATTGATTTAACAAAATAATCAATATCTCTATCTTTCTCTTGTGTAATCTAAGGAGTTTTAGGTTGCTTTAAATCTGATCCCTTTTCTCCACTTTGATGTCATTGCTGTCTTATATTTTAGTCCGTGAATTTTAAGCCTCTCCAAATTAGTCAAAATATTATTACTTAAGAATTTTAAACTGTATTTTCCAGTGCCTACTTGAGTTGTCATATCATGTATAGCAGCTGTTTTCAAATAATTGTGTTCTGTGGATCTTGTTGAGATCATAGATGTGTCTTAGGGGCTGCTGATGTGGGTCTGAGAGAGGCCACATAGGCAGTGTTCCAAGGTCCCATCTCAACTCTAAACACCTGCCTCTTTTTGGCTGTTTTATTTCTAATACGATTTTTTTCAACTGAGGTATAATTAACATATAATAAAAATTATAGATTTTTGTATAGAGTTTTGGCAAATCTATATGCACCCATGTAACCACTACCTTGTAAAGGATGAAACCACCACTCAATATCTGAAACACACACACACACACACACACACACACAGCTGAACTTATTGCTTTCTTAAGGTAGGGGAGCTCTGCTGGCCAGGCACTGTCTCTTTAGGCAGAGCAGAATGTCAGTCTTACATAGTACATTTGGGAAGCATGAAGTTCAGTGATTGACTTCACTGAAGGTCAGAGACATAAGTGATTTAACATTACTGTATGGATGCATGGTTATTTAGATAAGACTGTTATTGATTGGCTAGCACTCAGAATCACGTTCATTGGAATGAGTCTCTTCCTGAAGGACTGCCTTTCAGAAGTGAAGGGCTTTTGCTGTTTCGTTGTCTTGCATAACCATGTTTACTGAAGTGAGCTGTCATTGGTGGATTTAGCAAATTAACTGGCTCCAGTGGTTATTTTTATGATGACTAGAAGGCTATCATTTATTTATTAAGCAAGTTAAAATGAGTTCTGGTTGCTCTTATTACCATGGCAACAAAAGATAGTCTTTCTCTAGATCGTAGGATATTTTTTATTCATGGCACCCCCTTTTGGTTCTTTCACAGCCAACTGAAGTAAAGACAATCATGAATTGCTCAGATCTTCACCATTGCTGTTTATTCTCCTTTAACATGAGGTTTGTGTGCAGATCTCCTTTAAGGTGAGGTTTGTTTGTGGAGGTATGGTTTTTGGTTTGATTATTGATCAACATGATTATATTCTGCTTTTATCTTTGAGCTTTTTGTTGAATCATCTATCACGATAGAGACTGCGTGCAAGCATTTAAGTTTATGTACAACAGATATCAAATAACTGTGAGAAAAACAAAAATAACTATGGGGTGGAAAGGCACTGTAGAATCAATACAAGGTTTTCCAGGCTTGACCAGAAAAGCAGATCCCGATGACTCCCTGAATCTACTTTACAGAGCCAGGTTGATTTGCTTTTTCATTTAGATATAGATTGATTGATTTCATGAGTAGTGTTAATTCAGATACAACAAGGTATGCTAACAATGGCATAGATTTTCCCTGAGTAGCTAAAAGACAATCTTATGTTATCAAATTATTTGTATAAGGAATTTAAACTTATTTTTGTGATATGTTACTTATTACTACATTCAAATTATGGACCAAACTTTTTTTGCCCACCTCAAGTTGCCTAACCCCTCTGTGGTCTATACCACCAGTTATTATTTCTCCTTAAAGGATTTCATACCTTTGGGCTCTTTGTAAGTCCAAAGGTCGACAGAAGATACTGGGGAGTCATCCACTTGGAGTAGCCTAACTAATAGTCTTGTAGAACAAAAACCTTTGGTCCTATGTAAACATTGAAGAGCCTTGATGTAGGACAAAGACAGAAGAGCTTCACAAGAGAAGTAAACAACCTTTGCGAAGCTGTAAGGATATTGTCTTTAGGGTTTTGTTAAGACAAACAGTCATTTTGGCATCCCAAAAATATCTTATTACCTTCTTCTAGTGCCCTAATTATGTATTATTTACAAAAAATTCATTATTAGTAAAGTCAGTATAACATACCTTAATTTTTTTTTTTTTCAAATTGGGTGACCAATAATTGCTTGGAAGGACTATTACAGAATTATGGTGGAGATTGGCTCTAATAAATCTTAAACATAAGCAAGTTTATATTATTATAAGCGAAACATGGTAGGATAAATCAGAAGAGTATAAACAAATTTGTAAGGAGAAAAATACAAATAAAAGGGTAATGAACAAAAATATGCAAAGGAGACTGTAACCATCAGCGAGCTTACAGGTAAAATCTGTATTTAGGAAAGGTATTTAGGAAAATCTGGTTCTGATGGTGTTGATTGTAAGCTCTGTATTCTCTACAGTGATCGCATATTCTCAGGATCTTTGGTTAGTAATAGACTTCTGTGGGGTTTTCTGAAGATCCTCCACTATTAGAACTTTATTGGTGTGACATCAATTCCAATAAGATCATTTCTGTTATTCTAGAGATTTCTGCTTTCTAGAGGTAATGAAGACTGAATCTTTTTGAGCAGGAATGACAGAATTGATGAATAGCTGTGATGGTAAAATGGTCCACTTTCACTGGATAGAATAGTTACAATGTTCTACATTGGGAATAGGATATTCAATACCTTTTAGCTACAATCTGTGCTGTGGTTGTTTTAACAAGGGAATTTTTCAACCCTCCAGAAAATCAGCATACTATTATTTGTATATACACATCACCCAGAGGGAAGTCATTGTATAAAATTCAATTGAAAATGCTCAAATGTTCTCTCAGAGTGTGGCTCCAGTAGACACTTTTCCTTTACGCTTTTTTCCAGAACTATGTTAGCTGTGGATGAGGCTATATTTTGTTATTCTTAAACACTTTATTCATCAGTATTTAATATTGTGATCATTTTATCCTTACTGTGATGGATCATCTCATGGAAGACTTTGACAAGTGTTCATTTCAAGTTTTATCAGATGCTACAAGGTGGCCATCCTGGCTGTGCCAGATCTTAGCCATATGGATCTTCAAATCTGATGGTTCCCAGTGTTTCTTTTCAGAATTTAGGAGACAAATTTAGGGTATCTGTGATGGGATTTTTCAACCTCTCCATGGATTTGACTTTATGTTCCATAAGAGGTTCTTGCATAAGGACTTCAGTCAAAGCAGACAGTTTAGCAGGATGATCTGGTAAAACATTTTCTCTATGTCCCTTTTTTTATGTGTGTGGCATTCTTCCTTTAGAACAATGTTTCTGTTTTTTTTTGTTTTTCATAAAAGCCTTTTTGTTTTGATAGCATTTATTCATATTGGTTATCAGTGTATATATTTACCATTACATTTTTGGTTATTTGACATGACCTAGAGAGGGCCATTTGGGTGACCTAAATGGATTTGACTTCTGGTAAAGAATTGGACCCTACAAGGTAGAATATACTGATTATTGTATGTCCAACCTGGTATTTCTTCTTTTAATTTTGAAAATAAAGCCAACCACCACAACAAGCATAACAACAAGAACAAAAACTGCAAACCAGCATTTGATTAGGAAATGTCCAAATGATTTGTCCTTGTCATGGAAACTTCTAGAATTCAGAAACCCATCATGAGATTCTCCTTCATTGGGTAGGGTAAAAGAATTGCTGATTTGAATAAGTTATACCATTGTAGGTGGTACCCTCATATTTTTAAAGGAAATCAAAGTATAATATATGAATATTTCCTTTACTAATTTAAAGACTGTAATTGCTCTAAGATTAAAATGTGCCAAAGTTTAAGGAACTAATAATTTAGCCCAGAAAGTGTGCAGAGAGCAAATATAAATGCATGTGCTTTGGAAGGATATATATCTCCTTATATATGTCAATGAAAATGGCATCCTCATACGCTTAAAAGAAATTGTAGAAGGGTCCCCATAGTCTTCTATTTGGCAAAAATCTCTAGAACGTAAAGTAAACAATAACGATATTATACTTATAGTGAACTCACAAACACTCACAAAGTTATATACAAGCACACACACATATACAGTGTTTGATAACTCAGAAATTTTTCCACCAGGCCGGCCCCGTGGCATAGCGGTTGAGTGCATGTTCTCCACTGCTGGCAGCCCGGGTTCGGATCCTGGGCGCGCACCGACGCACCTCTGGTTGGGCCACGCTGAGGTGGCGTCCCACATACAGCTACTAGAAGGATGTGCAACAATGACATAACTATCTACTGGGGCTTTGGGGAGAAAAAGGGGAAAAAAAGGAGGAGGATTGGCAATAGATGTTAGCTTGGGGCCAGTCTTCCTCAGCAAAAGGAGGAGGATTGTTAGCTCAGGGCTGATCTTCCTTACAAAAAAAAAAAAAAGAAAGAAAGAAATTTTTCCTTATTTTATTGTTCAGTTCTCTGGGGCAAAAACATATTTTTCTACTATTAATTCACCTCTCATGAAATTATGAAGAATTGTTCATATTATAGAGAGATGTAGCATTCTCCTACAGCATTTAGCTCACATGTTTGCATGAATCCTGTCCCTCCTCAGGAATATTAATAAACAAACAGATCTCTCTCTAATGAAACCACTGTAAGTCTATTTCTTAACATTAGTAAATTTTATATTTTAAATTGTTAGTCTTAAGCTCAGAAAATTACATGTATGTATGATAGCACTACATACTTTAAATTTGGCAAAGCTTGAATTTTTTTGATACGCCATATTATTTACCCTTCCTCAAAAAACAAAAACAAAATAAACAACAATCACAACAAACAAACAAAACCTAAACTGTTATGGCAGTTTTGGGAATAATTATCATAGTATAATTAGAATAATTAGTTAGAATAGTTGTTATAATTTGTAATGCAGGGATTCTTCTAATTTATAAAGGCCATATTTCCACAAGTAGAATTCTAATATTCTATAATAGAATTCTAAATAATTCTAATTCTTTCATTGGAAATATATGCTTCAAAAATCAACAGCAATAATCACTTAATATCAAAATGTGTTAGTAATATAATGTGGTATATATAAGAAAAGTTGTCAGTTCTCAATCATTTAGCTCAAGGTTTCAGGATATCTTGCCCTAGAATCCTAGTGTCATGGTGAAAACATGAAGCAGATCTGTAAGCAGGGCTGTGCTGACAGAGGTGGGTGTGGAAGGGTGGCAGTCCTCCACTGGGGAGCACAGGTGGAAAAGCACTGGTCCAAACTGTTCAAGCCTTCAGCTAAAAGGAAAATGCTGTGAGGGTAAAGCAGTGTTAGCAAAAGTTGTAGTGCCTGGAAATTACTGCTGAGGCATCTAGAATTCATTAGAGGATTTTCAAAATTTCAGTAGTTTATGTATGTGAAGGGAATTGTGATAGAGAAGGGAGATGAATTTAAAAGGAATAAGTTTTCCTCTGGGCAGCTGGAATCAATTCATCATAAAAAGTATTAAATTTAGATGGTAAAATTTGAAGACCAAGATCTTTATACCATAAATCTAAAATCCTGATTCATGTTAGAGAGTTCCAGACTCCCTCCCAAAATCCAATATGTGATTTATTTTCAGTGGTTATCTTCTTTGCTTGAAATTGTTTCTCGGATTAGTTGGTATGCTGATAATTGCTTGGCATAGCACAGGTTAGGTAAATCTGGACTTTAGCTCAGAGATCAAGGAGGAAAAGAGCACTATAGAGCATTAATGGCATCTGAGAGGGCAGGACAGGGGCAGGGGAGGGCTCTGCAGGGGAGCATCAGGAGGAGAGGGTCCAGAAAAGAGAAGTCACCTCAGCAAAGCACTAGGGTCAGACCTCAATGGGATTTGAATCTTGGATTCAAGAAACGTGCCCTTGGACTATTCCTTGTTTCCTAATCAGTAAAAGAAGATGGGGATAATAATTGTAGCAGGCTTTTAGGGTTCTACTGTGAAGATAGAAGACAGAACAGTGTGAGGTATCACCTCTCTTATGGCTATTACCCAAAAGGAAGGCAGAAAGGCTGAAATAGGCTGGAGAGCATTGGAGATAAATTTCACTCACTTTGCAATTTTGTTTGGGCCTGACTCTCAAAAGTAGAAATATTAGGGAATTCTGTTTTCTAATATCAAATGCAATGGGAAAGAATGAACAAGAGTGTGGAACTGATCTGGTAAAGTTGATGGTGGACAATCCCCCAACTTGAAGATAATTAGGAAAAGAAGAGACAAGACAAGATCCAGTCTATTTAAAGAAGCCAGAAAAAAAACGTAGTGTTTTGATGGGATAGAAGCACTGCCACTGAGATATTTGTACATTTCTGTTTTGGAGGACTAATGGGCAAAGCTTTAGATAGGAGTTCAGGATGTGACAAACTCACTGAACAGTTGTACAGGACAGCCATCCCTGGAGAACCTCCAATCCGCGGCCTCTGTAGTAGTATTCCCAAGTGTCTTTGGTCCATAACCCAACGCCTGCTTCCTATGAATTCGCTTCAATGAAATCTCTATCTTAGTAACTCATCACAGATGAAGTATACATTTTTCCCACAGAACATTTTAATGTTATTTACCAACTCGTATGATACTGCTTTGGGGCCAAAGAAATATTTGGTAAGTCACTACACTTTGAGATAAGAAGGATGGCACATGGTGACGTCAAGCCCTTCATGGATTTGGCATTAAGAGATGCCACAGCCCTTAATTTGTTTAGTTTAAGAAGTATCTTACTTAGAGAGGGATTTAAAGTGATCCTTATTTTTTCTCTATTCCACTGAAAAGTCCCCAAAGACACAAAAGGTAAACCCGCTTTATGAAAAATTGACTGTTCAGCTGTAATTCTCTTTTAATAAAAACTGTATAATGTTGACCTAAAAAAAAAATATTCTTTGTTTCTACCCTAGAGGAAATGAGCTTGATCTCAGGAGCAAAGGATTTCAGGAAGTGTTTAGACTACCTTCCCAGCCAGTAGGGTCTTCTGGAATCTGAGCACAAGTGTTCTGCCCTCTAAGTTGCTGTAAGTCTGTGTTGTGAGAAGGCATCATTTAGATGAAATGGGAAACTAGTGAATTGCCTAACATCCATCCTTCAGAGTGGCTACATTTGTCTCTTCTTTTCTTGTGCACAGAACCCTCTTGTAAAATCACAACTGAGTTCCATTGCAGATTTAAATATGTTTAATGTTATCACCAAAATTTTGTCAATAATAGCTTTTATTCTAGGAATAAACTTTGTTTTAATCTCATAAATTTAGTGTTATGTTTGAAAAATCATTAAGGGTCTAGAGCCAATTTGCTACATTTTCTTTGGGAAGTGATATACTTCAATGATATTTGCAACTTGAGGGCTCTATGAAGATGCTTGGGTGTGATGCTTGCAAATGCCAAAGTTTTTTTGTTCTGAAAACAATCAGATATGGTGCAGATATAATGACTTTGTTTCTTGAGAACACAAATATATATCTTGAAGACACACGACAAAAATTGTGAACAAAAATCAGTATGTTCAGTTAAATCATACCTGTAGTAAGACAACTGAAAATTACATTACTGTTCAGGAAAACTATTCTGCTAAAGAAGAAAATTGGAAAAAGCTACCAGGGGTGGATGTGGGGGAGGGACTCACAGAGCTGTTCACTTTAGATAGTTAACCTGAAAAGAAATAGTCTTAGAGCCGTCTAGGAGATTATGGCAGGAATAAGGGTCTACCACATACTTGTTCTGTTCAAAAACACAAAACTTGGATCCGTTGCATATTTGTTTAACAGCTAGTCACTCTTCATAAAGTTAAATGCTTATAAAGTTGAGTTCCTTGGGAGCAAGGATTTTGTTTTGTGCCTTTTGGTAACCTCCTTTGTACTTATATCTGTACTTATTCTAAGTGTACTTGTGTACTTACTGATTTGAGACGTATGACGCTTGTCACTATTACCCTTCTTAACTCAGAGAAATAAAAGTAGTGGTTCCTTTTTCCCTTCAAGGATATTATTCCTTTAAATACATCAAATTATTTGTTCTATTATGTGTGGCAGAAAATTGATTATTCTCATTGAAACGTTGCTTGTACTGCAAAATTAAATAAGTTCCCTTAAAGAATTCTAGAAATAGGTATTGATTGACAAATGACAATGCAGAAAAAGCCTTTACATCAATGAAAGAAATCAAAATGTAGGACTCACAGTTAGATGTCACACTGATTAGAATATACACTATATGAAAAATATAGCCCAGAAACACCAAGGGCTCTCCAGTAGCACATATAAGGAGAAGCCTTGACAAAAGAATGGCCTGGTGGTTTCCAAAAAGATTTCAGAGAAATAAAAATTTGCAGATGCAGTTACTTTATGCAGAAAGAAGGGAGAATAACTGCCCTTTCCCCTCCCTAATGTCATCATAGGTAATTAGAGGAAGGAAGAATAAATTTATCAATATAAGCTTGTATATAAAGTCCTGCTCTCCCATTCTCCATTGTCTCTCTCTCTCTCATCCTCCTTCCCTTCCTTAATTAATGTTGTGTTCTGGGATAAGGGCAGGTATTGACCCTTTAAAAATAGAGTGGAGGGGGGGCGGAGTCAAGATGGCGGCGTAGGCAGACTCTGAACTCACCTCCTCCCGTGGACACAGCCAATTTACAACTACTCGTGGAAAAATTACCCCTGAGACAGAACTGAAAACTGGATAAGAGGAACTCCTGCAACAACGGACAATCCTAACTGGGGTAGAAGAGGCAGAGACTCCCTTCTGGAGAGGAAAAACGCCACCTTCACAAGCCGCCAGCTTCACGGCCGCCGGGAGCAGCTCACAGGTACGCAGCCTCCCTGGAGGCGCGGGGCCCTGAGCCGGGGAGCGCCCCCGCTGTGGGCATTTTGTGGACCCAGCACAATTGAGACCAGCAGCATAATATCTGACTTTGCCTGCTACTAAAGCATTGGGTAGCACCCCCAGAAAACCCGGTTCACACAGAAACTAAAACTGGCTCTTAAAGGGCCCACGCACAAACTCACCCGTTCCAGAAAGCATCCTAAAATCACCAGAAAGAAAGGTGCACAGTGCTTCGGTGACAAGAGACTCACCTAATAGGCCCTGAGTGCATCTCGGTGAGGGGTGAGACCTCTCCAGGGACTGGGACATTGGCGGCGGCCATTGTTGTGGCCTGGTGTGAGCGTGCTGACACAGACGCCATTGGAGTTCTCCCTGAGACCTGCTAGCCCAGGGTCTGCTCCACCCGCTAGAGCACCGATTTAATCCAGCTCAGCCAGGGCAGGCAGCCCACCCTAGAGACTGGCCACACCCAACAACAAGCCCTCAGGCAACGTGTGGGCCTGCATAGATTGGTGACTGGATTCTCTGCAGCCTGGCAACTGAGCTGACTTGAGCGGGGCAGGGTGTGCACAAGGAGCGGGTGGAGAGTGTGGGGCGGTGGCAGAGTGTGTGGGGCTCCCGCCGTGGAGAGACTGGGTCCACTTGGGGAGGTCGGAGCGTTCACACGGGGCAGGACTGTGTTGACTGTGTGTGTGGACCTGTGGGCGGCAGGGCTTCTCAGCCACAGAAGACTTGTACTTCTCAAAGACCCACATAGGAGGTTTGCTCCACCTTCCAAAACCTGAAACAATTGGGTGCTCCTGTGCCTGAGGCCAGCCCCACCCAGCTGCAATCCTCAGAGAGCTGACAAGAGACCTAATAGGCTAGAGGCTTACAGCAATTGTAAGGCCCTGAGCCTAACAACCTGCCACGGTGGGGGCCTACTCACTTAAAAGAAATACTGCAACACAAATGTGGTATTAGAACTTGCAGCCAACTGTGCTGGGGCTCCCCACAGCTGATAAAGAGACTGAAGGGCCCACAACAACTACAAGCAGCTGAGCATTACAACAGCTGGCCAGGAGCATAACTCAGCCTCCGTGGGCGCCTACAGGGAGAGCAAACAGGCCACAGCAGAAGGATACACGTAGCCCACATAGGGGTCACCCCTGGAACATTGAGAACTGAGGGAAGCACACTGGAAGCCTCCTAAGCCATCACTTACATAAGGTCACCTATCCAAGAGCAGGAGACGTGGCTGACCTACCTAATACGTAGACACAAGCACAGGGAAAGAGGCAAAATGAAGAGGCAAAAGAATACATTCCAAGTAAGGGAACAGGACAAAACCCCAGAAAAGGAACTTAGTGAAACAGAAATGAGCAACCTACCCGACAGAGAGTTCAAACTAAGAGTGTTAAGGATGCTCACTGATCTGGGGAGAAGAATAGATGGACTCAGTGAGAATGTCAACAAAGAAATGGAAGATATAAAAAGAACCAATCAGAAATGAAGAATACAATACTGGAAATGAAAAACTCATTAGAGGGACTCAAAAGCAGAGTAGAGGATACAGAAGAACGGATCTGTGAGCTGGAAGAAAGACTAGAAGAAATTACCCAAGGTGAACAGGTAAAAGAGAAAAGAATTAAAAAGAGTGAGGACAGTCTAAGGGACCTCTGGGACAACATCAAGCGCACTAACATCCATGTTATAGGTGTCCCGGAAGGAGAAGAGCGAGACAAGGGGGCAGAGAATCTATTTCAAGAAATAATAGATGAAAACTTCCCTAACCTAAGGAAGGAAACAGACATCCAGGTACAGGAGGCACAGAGAGCCCCAAACAAGATAAACCCAAAGAGGCCCACACCAAGACACATCATAATCAAAATGTCCAGAATTAAAGATAAAGAGAGAATCCTAAAAGCCGCAAGAGAATGTCAAGTTACATACAAAGGAAACCCCATAAGGCTATCAGCTCACTTCTCAGCAGAAACCTTACAGGCTAGAAGAGAATGGCACGATATATTTAAAGTGCTAAAAGGAAAAAACTTACAGCCAAGAATACTCTACCCAGCAAGGTTATTGTTCAAAATGGAAGGAGAGATCAAAATTTTCCCAGATAAGCAAAAATTAAAGGAGTTTGTCACCAAGAAACCAGTGTTACAAGAAATGTTAAAGGGACTGATTTAAGGGGAAAAGAGAAGACCACAAATAGGAAAAATTATCTATTTCCACGATTAGAACGTAATGGATACAAATGCACAAAAAAGAGGTTGGATATGATATCAAAAACATAAAAGGAGGGAGGAGGGTAGTTAAAGAGTACAGCTTTCAGACAGAGGTCAAATTAAAGTGACCATCAATTCTGTATAGAAGAAGTAAGGAACAGAGAAGGACTACTAAAACGCTGAGGAAAAAAAAAAAGTTAAAAAATGGCAGTAAGTACATACTTATCAATAGCTACTTTAAACGTCAATGGACTAAATGCTCCAATTAAAAGGCACAGGGTGGCTGACTGGATAAAAAAACAAGACCCATATATATGCTGCATACAAGAGACACACTTCAGACCTAAAGACACTCACAAACTGAAAGTGAAGGGATGGAAAAAGATACTCCACGCAAATGGCAATGAAAAGAAAGCTGGGGTAGCAGTACTCATATCAGACAAAATAGACTTTAAAACAAAAACTGTAAAACGAGACAAAGAAGGGCATTATATAATGATCAAGGGAACAATCCAACAAGAGGATATAACACTTGTAAATATCTACGCACCCAATGTAGGTGCACCTAAATATATAAAGCAATTATTAACAGACATAAAAACAGAAATAGACAGTAACACAATAATAGTAGGGGACTTTAACACTCCACTTACACCAACGGATAGATCATCCAAACAGAAGATCAATAAGGAAACATTGGCCTTAAATGACACACTAGAACAGATGGACCTAGTAGATATATACAGAGCATTCCATCCAAAAACCGAAGAATACACGTTCTTTTCAAATGCACATGGAACGTTCTCCAGGATTGATCACATATTAGGCCACAAAACAAGTCTCCATAAATTTAAGAAGATTGAAATAATACCAAGCATCTTTTCTGACCACAAAGGTATGAAACTAGAAATCAACTATAGGAAGAAAATCAGAAAAGCCACAAATACATGGAGATTAAACAAAATGCTACTGAACAACGACTTGGTTAATGAAGAAATCAAAGAAGAAATCAAAAAATACCTGGAGACAAATGAAAATGAGAATACGACATGCCAGAATTTATGGGATACAGCAAAAGCGGTTCTAAGAGGGAAGTTTATAGCAATACAGGCCTATCTCAACAAACAAGAAAAATCTCAAATAAACAATCTAACAATGCACCTAAAGGAACTGGAAAAAGAAGAACAAACAAAGCCCAAAATCAGTAGAAGAAGGGAAATAATAAAAATCAGAGCAGAAATAAATGAAATAGAGACCAAAACAATAGAAAAAGTTAATAAAACCAAGAGCTGGTTCTTTGAAAAGATCAACAAAATAGACAAACCTTTAGCTAGACTCACCAAGAAAAAAAGAGAGAAGGCACAAATAAGTAAAATCAGAAATGAAAGAGGAGAGGTTACAACAGACACCTCAGAAATACAAAAGATTATAAGAGAATACTATGAAAAGCTATATGCCAACCAATTCGACAATCTGGAAGAAATGGATAAATTCTTAGAATCATACAACCTTCCAAAACTGGATCAAGAAGAAGTAGAGAATTTGAATAGACCAATCACCAGTAAGGAGATCGAAACAGTAATCAAAAACCTCCCCAAAAATAAAAGTCCAGGACCAGACGGCTTCCCTGGTGAATTCTACCAAACATTCAAAGAAGTCTTAATACCTATCCTTCTCAAACTCTTCCAAAAAATTGAGTAGGGGAAGCTCCTAACTCATTCTACGAAGCTGACATTACCCTGATACCAAAACCAGACAAGGACAACACAAAAAGAAAATTACAGGCCAATATCACTGATGAACATCGATGAAAATCCTCAACAAAATACTAGCAAATCGCATACAACAATACGTTAAAAGATTATACACCATGATCAAGTGGGATTTATTCCAGGGATGCAGGGATGGTTTAACATTCGCAAATCAATCAACGTAATACACCACATTAATAAAATGAAGAACAAAAATCACATGATCATCTCAATAGATGCAGAGAAAGCATTTGACAAGATCCAGCATCCATTTATGATAAAAACTCTGAATAAAATGGGTATAGAAGGAAAGTACCTCAACATAATAAAGACCATATATGAGAAACCCACAGCTAATATCATCCTCAATGGTGAAAAACTGAAAGCTATCCCTCTAAGAACAGGAACCAGACAAGGATGCCCACTGTCACCACTCCTATTTAACATAGTATTGGAAGTCCTAGCCAGAGCAATCAGGCAAGAGAAAGAAATAAAAGGGATCCAAATTGGAAAGGAAGAAGTGAAACTGTCACTATTTGCAGATGACATGATTTTATGTATAGAAAACCCTAAAGAATCCACCAGAAAACTTTTAGAAGTAATAAACGAATATGGTAAAGTTGCAGGATACAAAATCAACATACAAAAATCAGTTGCATTTCTGTACACTAACAACGAAGTAGCAGAAAGAGAAATTAAGAATACCATCCCATTTACAATTGCAACAAAAAGAATAAAATACCTAGGAATAAACTTAACCAAAGAGGTGAAAGATCTGTACACCGAAAACTATAAAACATTTCTGAAAGAAATTGAAGAAGACACAAAGAAATGGAAAGATATTCCGTGCTCTTGGATTGGAAGAATTAACATAGTTAAGATGTCCATACTTCCTAAAGCCATCTATAGATTCAATGCAATCCCTATCAAAGTTCCAACAACATTTTTCACAGAAATAGAACAAAGAATCCTAAAATTTATATGGCACAACAAAAGACCCCGAATAGCTAAAGGAATCCTGAGAAAAAAGAACAAAGCTGGAGGTATCACACTCCCTGATTTCAAAATATACTACAAAGCTATAGTAACCAAAACAGCATGGTACTGGCACAAAAACAGACACACAGATCAATGGAATAGAATCGAAAGCCCAGAAATAAACCCACACATCTATGGACAGCTAATCTTTGACAAAGGAGCCAAGAACATACAATGGGGAAAAGAAAGTCTCTTCAACAAATGGTGTTGGGAAAACTGGATAGCCATATGCAAGAAAATGAAAGTAGACTCTTACCTTACACCATACACAAAAATTAACTCCAAATGGATTAAAGACTTGAATGTAAGACCTGAAACTGTGAAAGTTCTAGAAGAAAACATAGGCAGCACGCTCTTCGACATCAGTCTTAGCAACATCTTTTCAAACACCACATCTGACCGGGCAAGAGAAACAATAGAAAAAATAAACAAATGGGACTACATCAAACTAAAAAGCTTCTGCACAGCAAAGGAAACCATCAACAAAACGAAAAGACAACCTAACAATTGGGAGAAGATATTTGCAAACCATACATCTGATAAGGGCTTTATCTCCAAAATATATAAAGAACTCATGCATCTCAACAACAAAAAAACTACCAACCCAATTAAAAAATGGGCAAAAGACCTGAACAGACATTTCTCCAAAGAAGATATACAGATGGCCAACAGACACATGAAAAGATGTTCAAAATCACTAACTATCAGGGAAATGCAAATCAAAACTAGAATGAGATATCACCTCACGCCCGTCAGAATGGCTATAATTAACAAGACAGGAAACAACATGTGTTGGAGAGGTTGTGGAGAGAAGGGAACTCTCATACACTGCTGGTGGGAGTGCAAACTGGTGCAGCCACTATGGAAAACAGTATGGAGATTTCTCAAAAAATCAAGGATAGAACTACCATATGATCCAGCTATTCCACTGCTGGGTATTTATCCAAAGAACTTGAAAACACCAATTTGCAAAGGTACATGCACCCCTGTGTTCATTGCAGCCTTATTCACGATAGCCAAGACTTGGAAGCAACCTAAGTGCCCATCAAGGGACGAATGGATAAAAAAGCTGTGGTATATATACACAATGGAATACTACTCAGCCATAAGAAATGATGAAATCCAGCCATTTGTGACAACATGGATGGACATTGAGGGCATGATGCAAAGTGAAATAAGTCAGAGGGAGAAGGTCAAATACCATATGATTTCCTTCATTAAGTAGTAGATAATAACAACAATAAACAAACGCATAGGGACAGAGATTGGATTGGTGGTTACCAGAGGGGAAGGGGGGAGGGAGGAGGGTGAAAGGGATAATTGGGTACATGTGTGTGGTGATGGGTTGTAATTAGTATTTTGGTGGTGAACATGATGTAATCTATGCAGAAATAGAAGTACAATGATGTACACCTGAAATTTTTACAATGTTATAAACCAATGTTACTGCAATAAACAAAAAATTTAAAAAATAGAGTGGAAGGTGTTCACAGATGCATTATTCTTTATGTACTGGAAGATTCTTAGAAATAATGATATGAGCCATTTTTATGGTCTACCTATATGGATGTATCTATACATTGTTAGCCAGTTAGCTGTCAGGATGCCTTACTAGTTACCCCACAATGACCTGCACAGGGTTGTGGCATGAGTGAGAAATAAGTTTTATTGTGGTAATTCGGGGTTGTTCATTAGAGAAATTAGCCTCTCCACACTAATACATGTGCCTAGTATGCATGAGTCACTGATCTAGGACCTAGGGATACAGCAGAGGAAAAATATGTCCCTCCTTTCGTAGAACCTGCATTCCAAAGTGCTGGGGAAGATAATAAACAAACAAACAAATATAAAATACACACCAGAAGCAGTTAAGTGCTAGGAAGAACAATAAAGCAGAGTTAGAGTAGGGATAGTGATGTTGAGATGCAATTTTATATGGAGAGGTCAAGTGAGGTCTATTTAAATAGCTAACATTTGAGCAGAGGACTGAAGGAAGTAAAGGAATCAGCCAAGCACATATCTAGCGGGTGAGGGAGTGGATTCTAGGGAGATAATGTAAATTACAGACATACTGGGTTGGAAGTAAGCTTGGTGTGTTTGAAGTGCAGAAAAAGGAGGACATGTTGCTGAGAGATCTTGACCAAGAGGGAGAATGATTAGAGATAAAGCCAGAGAGGTAGTGATGGGGCCAGGTCCCTTAGGGCCTTCTAGCCCATTGGAAGGATTTTAGATTTTACTGTGAGACTGGAAACCATGGGAAAGTTTGCAGGAGAGCAGTGGCATGATCTGCCTTAGGCTTTAGGAAAATCGCTCTGGCTGCTTTGTGTAAGTAGACCAAAAGGAAGCAACAGTGGATTGAAAGATTCCATTAGGAGATGCATCCCCTACACCAGATTTACTCTCCACCTTTCTACCCTATTCTATGCCTGTATGACCTCTACGGACCATATCAATAGGCTTTATTGACAGCTGGTTTCCGGTGGGGCTCAGGCAGTGGGGAATGTGAGCAAAGAACTGAAGTAGAAAGGCTGGTAAGTTCAGGCTATTTTTTATATATTAATGCCTTTCCATTACATATTGTATTATATGTACATATTAATACATCATTATTCTATGTTAACTTTATTTCTGCCTCTGGTGACACATGTATTTTCCCTTTATTAAAAACTGCCTTCTATAACATGTCAGTTATCATTCTCTTTATGAAACTTAATTGTAGCCAAAAAAAAAGCGAAACAAACAAAAATTTAAATTTGGGAAGCAGGGACTGATACTTCACTTATACCTCAAAGGTTTTACAAGCTTACCTGTTTATATTGCAGATCTCTTTTCCCCATTCCCTTTCTTTTAATGGTTCTTTTACTGTCCCAAGACCATGATATACAGATACAAAGAAAATTAACACTGTCTTTTTACCTTTCATATTCCTCAAAATCTTATAACATTGTGAGTTTGGGCTCCCTCCTATGTCTACCGTATTCAATGAATCAGAAAATTAGACTTTAAAATTAGACTTTCTCTTTCTGGCTAATGTCAGTCTTACACTTGTCAGAAAAGAATATATTCTTTTAAAGCTAGATTTCACACACACAAAAAGGGTAGATTTTCTTCATGGACAGATGCATCATGTTAACATGTACGCCTGAGGAAATCATGTAAGAAACAGTTACAAAGGGGATGCTGAGATTGTCAGCCTGCTTAGAGGTAAAAAAAAATATATGTAAAGGATGTTTGATAAGCTCCCCCATTAATATGAGCACTGTATGTCTAATCCTCCAATGATGTTTGCTAAAGATGCTTTGCAGGAGGGCTTGACATAAAAAGAAACATCTAAAGAACAGCAAACCAGAGGGATATATGCAGGGTAAGCAGGCCATCTCAGACATATAGATTTAGGATATAATATTTCAATTCAGAACATTCCAGGGGACCCCTTTTCCCTCTTCTAATTTTCCCCATCTTGGCTAGTGCAGATATAGGGTCAAAATCCTCATAAAGAATCTGCAGAGAAATAGGCCTCCAGAACTGATTTTTCTCCTGCTGCATTGAATTTCAATTATCTAACCGCCACTGTAGGGGTGTGATTTTCCAACTAGCATTTCACTAAGAACACCAGAGGACGATAGTGGGGAGGGAAGGATGGAGAGCCATCTTGATCCTTTATCGCTAAAAAAAAGATACACAGACAAAGAAAGATGAAAGTAGTTCAACACCTATAATCCCTTGAGAAGAAGATTGAGGACCCGGCTGTCAACTTAAATACCACCTGGGAGCACACTAAATAAATGAAAGGATGTAGGGCCTCCTGTGAAAGTCAATGTCCCTGGAATTCAAAACGTACATCAGATGTGCTATCCTTGAAGCACAAAACAGAGGCTGGCATTGAAGAGGCCAGCTCACAAGACAGCAGAGATAAGGTTTGAGACCCTGGAGCATCAGAGCAGATTTAAAATATCTGAATTTCCAGAATTATTGACTTTGAAGTTGTTATGGCTCCTTCTGTCTGCAGTGCCTTCTTGCTCTTTCTTTGTGAGGGACAGCATATAGTTCAAGCCCTGTAGGATCTCTCTTAGCACATGGCAGTAGTCAAAATTATGAAACGTAAAATCAGACAGACCTGGGTTCAAGTCCCAGCTCTGCCACTTGCTAGCTCAGTGAACTGGGTTAATATGCTCAACCAGCATGAATCTCAATTTCTTTACCTGTAAGTTCCTACCCTACAGAAATATTACATCTACTGGAAATAGACAGAACTATGCCTTGTGGGTAAATCTATAGACATGTTAAAGAGATATTTGAAAAATCAACTCTGTGCTTTTAGGATTGAGATTATGAAATATGGGCTGGCTGAACCTGAGGAGCAATGCCTTGGCAGTAGACATTATTTTGTTCCATTCCCATGGGTGTAGGATCAAGGGAAGCAGATTTGAAGTGGTCTATATAACAAGATACTAGTGTGAGCCCTGTATGAGCAGGAGAACCATTCCTATGCAGTCTTGAATACATGCTCCCTTTGAGAAATAGTTATCACCTTCAACAAAGATTTATTGGCACCTGAGACATTCAGGGCAATGGGTGGGGGCTGGGAATTCAACCTTCTTCAAGGTCAGCCAAGAGCTGTACACATAATTAGTGCTGAATTACAACCATACCTCCTCCCCACACACATACACAAAGAATTGTTGTTACTAAATTATGTTTAGGTGTGATAACATCAGCTTTTATTGACAGTTTTATGAGAAAGATCCTTAAGAAATTGGTTGAATTGTGAGAATGCTGTTGATTAAATCACAAAGTGTTCTCTTTACACAGCCCCAGGATTGTAGTTTAAAGAATAGTTGTAATTCTCTTAAGTAATTGATTTGTTTTTGTCCAGTAGATATTGTGATTCTTGTTAAATGACAAGGATTCCTTGTTTGCAATTGGTTGCTGGAAAATATAGCACTAAATTATGGCCCAATCATAGTAAATACGTAGATCACAATAATATTCATTTTAACATATTATAATTTACTTGTTTTTGAAAATCTCCTGAAATATTTTCTGAAATGTCAAGAAATACAAAGAAGAACCTAATAAACTGATTCTGAACCATTTTCACAACATCGTCTGGGAGAGAGGATGGCTTGTACTCTCGCTGAGCTACGTGAAATGGTGTCTAGAGATGAGAGTCACACTGAAGAAGTGTTTTGAGTTCTGTTGCATTCTTCTGCTCTTTCTTCTACCTCAGTGCTATACCAGCATTCCTGAGAAGAGAAGAGTGGAATAAAAAGGAGAAATCTGCTGTCAGCCACAGAGTAGTGCGTGGAGGTCAGTGCTGAACCTTTAGATGGACAGCTCTGGACACTGATGCCATCCCACGAGTGTCAGCTGGCGGAAGAGCCAGGGGAAGAACCGCAGAGTACCTGTTCAGAGAATCACCTGCTTCCAAGCGCAGGATCTAATTCTCTTTCAACCGTGAAGCTGTGTCCCAGTTATCATTCCTTGAATTGCATTTGTACACAATAGAGTCAAATTGTTTAGCACAAAACAATTAGAGGTATAGGCTGCAGCAGCACTTTCAAACTACGTTTCTGAGATACAGTTTCCCATGAGCTGTTAAGGGATTCTCCTCAAATTAAAAAAAAAGTTTCGTGGGGCCAGCCCAGTGGCACAAGTGGTTAAGTGAGCGTGCTCCCCTGCGGCGGCCAGGGTTTGCCGGTTCCGATCCCGGGTGCACACCGACGCACTGCTTGGCAAGCCATGCTGTGGCGGTGTCCCATATAAAGTGGAGGAAGATGGGCACGGATGTTAGCCCAGGGCCAGTCTTCCTCAGCAAAAAAAATAAATAAATAAAAAGGAGGCGGATTGGCGGATGTTAGCACAGGGCTGATCACCTCACAAAAAAAAAAAAAGTTTCGTGATCAAATATATTTAGAATATTTTAGGCTGATCTAAGGTTTTTAAAGATGTGTTTTGTTTTGCTGTATAATTTCTCTTAATATACTTTGTAAATATTCAGAAGGGAAATGTAGTAGAATGAGTCATTTTTCCAAATTATTTGCCCACAGAACACACTTTTTCCTGACTGAAAGCTATTTAATTTCACAGGATTCTAGGGTTTTATGGAATCCAGTTCTGAAAATAATGGTTTCTGGTGAGAATAGTAGAGTACTTGGAAGTTTTAGTGAACTACAGAAAATGCCTCATTTCTGACAAGAACTTAAAATGCAATAAGAACTTTTTAAAACTTAAAATCTTTAAACTATAGGGTTGGACTAAATATTTAATGACAAATTCTATTTCTTCCTAAATTTAAGTTATTTTGAAACAAATTTTTGTATCTCTAGCACAATAATTGGTACCACTTTAACATATGATTTCCTGCTGGAAATACGCACAGACCTACACACACACACAAATACAAAAAAAACGTGTATCAAGATTCAAACATGTACAGAATACTTTAAAATGCTAAAGATATACAAGAAGATTTGATAAGACTCAGGCTCAAGAGGTAGTTATTAATTACAATTAAGTAGCTTAAACAAAGTTACATTTATAATAAAGTTTATTCAGAGAATAATAAAAAGAATAATGCAAATGACAGTTTTGACAATACAAAATACATTCAAAGAAGTAAAAATACAAGTTTCATTTTATTGCCCCTATACTCAAGAGCCTATATGACAGTGGTATTTAAATAATAATGGACATTAGAAGCTCCTGGGGAAAGGCTTCTGATTCAAGATGCCAAATTAAGCTCATCCATTTACCTTCTCTTCCTTCCAGAACCACAGTAAAATGATCATAAAATAATATAAAATTATATACATGCCAACAGCCGTGAAGAAAACAGAAGGGGAATATCAGCAGATTCAGAGAGTCCAATAAATTTCTAGTAGACATTTTGTGATAGGCAGAACAAATGGCCCACAAGGGTGTCCAGACCTTGATCCCCAGAATCGATGGATGTGGTACATTACATGGCGAATGTACATTACATTTTGCAGGTATGATTAAGGTTACAGATCTTGAGATGGGGAGACTATCCTGGATTATCCAGGTAGGCCCAATCTTATCACATGAGTCCTTAAAAGCAAAGAACCTTTCCTGGCTTTGGACAGAGAGAGAGAGATAGCAACAGAGCCAGGGACAGGGACAGGGACAGAGAGAGAGAGATGCCATATTGCTGGCTTGAAGGTGCAGGAAGGGGGTCATAAGCCAACAAATGCAAGCAGCCACTAGAAGCTGGAAAAAACAAGGAAATTGATTCTCCTCTAGAGTCTCCAGGAAGAAAGGAAACTCTACTGACACCTTGATTTTAGTCCTGTGAGACGTGTGTTGGATATCTGACCTGCAGAACTGCAAAATAATAAATTTATGTTTTTAAGCTACTATGTTTGGGGTAATTTGTTACAACAGCAATAGAAAACTAATATACAACTAACGGAGGGATATTGGTTGATGAAGCAGGACAAAGAAAATTGCAATCCAACATTTGCCAGCATGGGACAATGGCCAAACAGGAAAAAAGGAGGAAAAATTAAGTTTTAGAGGATCAATAAAAAGTCCCAATATCAAACTGCACAAAGTTCCAAAAAAAGAGGATATAGGAAACACAAGACAGAAATTATCAAAAGAGTAATATAAGAGAAGTTCCCAGAACTTAACGAGGACATAAGTCTTGAGATATAAAGAGTCCACCAATTGCCCAGCACAATGAAGGAATGAATGAAGACATACTACCAGATATATCACTGTGAAATATCTGAGTAATTTCAGAAGTCAGAAATGATGCTAAACGTCTTCAAGGAGAAAATAAATGGCCTTTAGAAGGCAGATAAAATAAGGTTGTCAAGGATAAGCAACATCAAATGTTGAAGGACAATGGAGAAATACACTCAAAAGTTTTGAGGGAAATTATTTTCATTCTTGAATTTTGTACCAAGGCCAAATTATCAATCAAATGTGGTGACACATAAACCTTCTCAGACTCACAAGAAATCTGACAACTTTTCTCCTGCACATTTTCTTAAGAAGTCCAAGAAAATGGAGCAGAAAAAAGAAACAGAAGACCCAGGACAATGACACCAACCAAGAAAGCAAAAGCAGTCCCTGGAGTACAGCTCAGCTGCAGGCTGGTGGAGAAACAGACCCACCAGCCCAGCCTCACCTGGAGGAAGGAGGCCTCCAAAAGGCAGGTCTTTGGGAAAGAAGAGGTTAGATTCCAAATCCAATCACACTTGATCACCTCCATTGTTCCACCTCTTACAGTCCATCATCATCTCATGTCTGAAGTAGCACAGAGACCTCCTAAATTCTCTCTGCTTCTAATCTCCCCATCTAATCTAAAATAGAGCATCCAGAGCTATCTTTTTAACACATAAAGCTGAATATGTTACAGTCATGCGCTGCATAATAATGTTTTGGTCGACGATGGACCACATGTATGATGGTCGTCCCATAGATTATAATGGAGCTGAAAAATTCCTATCACCTAGTGACATTGTAGCCATTGTAACATTGTAGCACAATGAATTACTCAGGTATTTGTGGTGATTCTGGTGTAAACAAACCTACTGCGCTGCCAGTTGTATAAAAGTATAACACATACAATTTTGTACAGTACATATACTTGATAATAATAATAAGCAACTACACTGTTACTAGTTTATGTATTTACTATACTATACCTTTTATCATTGTTTTAGAGTATACTCTTTCTACTTATTAAAAAAAAGTGTACTGTAAAACAATAGGTTGTTTTATGCCAGCAGCAGCCTCATACAGCCTGTGTTTACCGCATCTCTTGATTGCATCATTTTCTCTTGTTCTTGATTTAATCTCACGTCATTTTGCTTATTACGGCCCCTGAGTGTACAAAATCCACTGCTAATGTTGCCGTAAGAGGCCACATTGAGTGACTGACCTGGAAACAAAATTAAAAATGATTAAGGACTATGAAGGTGGAAAATCAGTCATGGTTATTGCTGGCCAGTCAGGCATGTCCCATTCCACCATAGCTGTGATCTTGAAGAACAAGAACAAAGTGATGGACTGTTAACAAAAATTTGAGAAGAGCTGTATTAGACATGCAGAAATGTCTAATGACCTGGTTTGAAAACGAAACACAGAGGTGTATTCCTCTCAGCAATGTTGAAAAAAAAG
Source organism: Ceratotherium simum simum (assembly GCF_057802395.1). Taxonomy (NCBI): domain Eukaryota; kingdom Metazoa; phylum Chordata; class Mammalia; order Perissodactyla; family Rhinocerotidae; genus Ceratotherium; species Ceratotherium simum. Next base: position 4,438,926 of record NC_141918.1, on the reverse strand, counting down.
GTTAGACTCAACTATGATGTTGAATTTACTGCTAGCTCTGTGTGGTTTAAATGATTCAAGAATTGTTGATCATTACATAATGTGAAAGTGAGCGGTGAGTCTGTGAATGCTGATGTGAAGACAGTTGAAGAATTTTTGGAAACTCTAGATAAGTTGATTTTGGAGTAAAATTACTTGCCAAAGCAACTATTCAATATGGATGAAACCTCCTTATTCTGCACATGGATACCTGAAAGGACTTTCATCCATAAGGAGGCCAAGTCAATGCCAGGTTTCAAGACTTTTAAGCAAAGGATAACAGTCTTGCTTGGGGGCAATGTTAAAGGCTACAAATTGAAACCGTTTGTGATCTGGCACAGTGAGAACCCCAGGGCCTTCAAGCACATCAATAAGCACACAGTTCCCAGTGTACTACAGAAGCAGTAAGAAGTCATGGATGACCCAGCTCCTCTTCCAAGATGCCCTCCTGAATTGCCATGCCAGCTAAATGGAGAAGTACTTTTTGGAGAATAATATATCTTGCAAGGTTTTGCTTATTGTTGATAATGCTCCCAGACATCCTCCTTTTATTGGTGGTCTTCATTCCAATATCAAAGTGGTGTTTCTCCATCTAAACACCACCTATTTGATCCAACCAATGGATCAAAGAGTTATAGCAGCTTTACAGACCTACTACCTGAGGAGGACCTCTGCCCAGGTTATTGGTGCAATGGAAGAAGATTCTGATGAAACTCTGGAAGGATTACAGCATCTATGACTCATCAAGAACCTTTCTTGGGCTTGGGGCGATGTCACCAAGGAGTGTATGAACGGTATCTGGAATAATATACTCGAGAGGTTCATCTATGACTTCAAATGATTTGTCAAGGATGAGGAGATTGCAAAAATCAACAAGATGTGGTTGAGGTAGCAAACAACTTTAACCTGGGTGTGGATGAAGATGACATTGAGGAGCTCCTAGAAGTGGTTCCTGAGGAATTGACTAACAAGGAGTTGTTGGAACTGGAACAGGAACGTACAACCGAAGGAGAGGCAAGAGAAAAAGAAACTGCAGGAGAAGAAAAAGAAGAACCCTCTAGAAAATTCACAGTGAAGGGTTTAACAGAAGTTTTTGCAGACCTCAGCAAGCTCCTTAAAAAGTTTGAAAACATGGACCCCAAACATCAAAAGGTTTTCATTAATAGACAGGAATGTTCATGGTGCGTTATCTGCTTACAAGCAAATCTATAGTGAAAAAAAAAGAAACAAACCAAGCAAACCACCATGGATATATTTCTGAAAAGAGTGAAACTCCTCAAGCAGAGCCTCAGGCAGGTCCTTCCGGAGTTATTCCAGGAGTAGGCATTGTTATCACAGGATATGACAGAGCTATGCATTTTATTGCCCTTGAAGACCTTCCAGTGGGACAAGATGTGGAGGTGGAAGACAGTAATGTTGATGATCCTGACCCTGTGCAGGCCTAGGCTAATGTGTATGTTGTGTCTTAGTTTTTAACAAAAAAGTTTAAAAAGTAAAAAAATAAAAAAATTTAAAAATAGAAAAGAGCTTATAGAATAAGGATGTAAAGAAAGAAAATATTTTTGTACAGCTATACCTTGTGTTTGTGTTTTAAGCCAAGTGTTACTATAAGAGTCAAAAAGTAAAAAAATTAAAAAGTTTATAAGGTAAAAAAGTTACAGTAGGCTAAGATTTATTATTGAAGAAAGAAAAATATTTTTTTTATAAATTTAGTGTAGCCTAAGTGTACAATGTTTATAAAGTCTACAGGAGTGTATAGTAATGTTCTAGGCCTTCACATTCACTCACCACTCACTCTCTGACTCACCCAGAGCAACTTGTAGTCCTGCAAGTTCCCTTCATGTTAAGTGTCCCATAAAGGTGTACCATTTTTATCTATTCTACTGTATTTTTACTGTACCTCTTTCTGTGTTTAGATTTGTTTAGATACTCAAATACTTGCCATTGTGCTACAGTGGCCTACAGTACTCAGTACAGCAACATGCTGTACAAGGTTGTAGCCTAGGGGCAATAGGCTGTACCATATAGCCTAGGTGTGTAGTAGGCTATACCATCTAGGCTTGTGTAAATACACTCTATGATGTTCACACAACAATGAAATCACCTAATGGACACATTTCTCAGAATGTATTCTTGTTGTTAAGTGACACATGACTGTACTTGTTTGCCCAAAACTCAATGGCTTCCCATCATTCTTAGAGCAAAATTCCATTCCATGGCCCACAAGTACCACTGGCTGATACACACTCCAATTCCATTTCTTATCATTCTTCCCTTTCTCACTTTCTTTGAACCACAATGTCCTTTTTGGGGTTCATCAAACATGACAGGCACCTCTCATCTCAGAGTCATTGCCCTTGCTTTTTATTTATTCCAGATACCACCACGGTTAATCCTCACTTCCTTCAGGACTCTGCTCAAGGATCTCCTCTTTGGAGAGACCTTCCCTAATCACTCTTTCTGGAATAGCATCCCCATTACCCTCTGTTACCCTTTCTAACTTTATCTTTTTCCTTCACTGCATTTATCACTACCTGCCATTAAAATCTATATTCATTTGATTTTTGTGTATTTTTCACCTCCCCATTAGAATGCGAGCTTTTTCAGGGTAGAGATTATCTTTTTTGTTTACCCCTAAGTCCTACGATGAAAGACAGTACATAGCACACATTAAAGGCTAAATAAGTTTTGGGAAATTTGAGGATGTGACAAAAACTAGTCAAACGTAAATAGGGAATATTCTCCATCATAGGGTCTAGAGATCATAAAGTTCTAGCATCCTCCCTGCTTCTCCAGTAAATAATAATTACACATAATGACGTAGGTGTGGTTTGTTTATTTCTAACTTTTAGATTAAATGATATACAAATCAAGTATGATTATTGAAAGTGTAAATATCTTCAAACTTCACAATGTGAAAGTAGGTTCAGTTTCCATGGGAGAAGGGATTGGGTAGAGCTGGAGGGAGCACGGATTCCTCATCATAGAAACGTGTAGTCAAAAAATACCATTTACTGATGATGCAGCAAGAAATGGTGATATTAGTATGTCGCTTGTAATTAGTGATGTAATTATACTTTGAGGAGGTAGGGCAGGGTAGGTAGAGGGTATTTGTGTAGGTTAGATCTCCCACTGTCACTGCAAGAATTCTTTTTTAAAAATGCAGATGTCTGGGCTCAGGGCCACAGGTTCTGATTTTAGTACGTATGACGTGGAGTCCAGAAATACGCCATTTGTTTTTGTAGGTGAGGACGATGTTGCATTTATTTTTTGTTTTAAATGAATATCGAGTAAAATGGATTCTATGATATACAGTTCTGTCAATATTAATTTCACATGTATAGGAGTCGGGAAGGGTGTGACCATAAAAGGGCAGCACTAGGGAGTGGTTTGGGCTGAGGAAACTGTTCTGTATCCTGATTGTAGTGATGGTTATAGAAGTATGCCATTTTAAGGAGCACAGGCAAATTCTCAAGCAGGTGGTCTGCAGGCTGCACTTTGAACAACGCTATTCTCATAGTTTTTATCACGTCATTGCTGTGCCAAATCCAAATGCCGCTGCCTAATCCATGGACCCTTCATGACCAAATGCACTCTGCATTTCATCTGCACTTACCTTCCTGTTCACTAACATGCACGGCCGACTCTCGTTGGACTCAATGATGAGTCCCACCTCTGAGCCTTTGTCCATGCCTGCCTCCCCCTCTGCAATGCCCCTCCTTCTCTTTTCACTCACCATATTCTATTCATTCCTTCATTTCCCAATCCATGTCTTATCTCCACTGTGAATTTTCTCAAAGGAGTCCGAGTAAACTTATGTCTTTTTTTATCCCTCAATCATATTCTACCGTATTTATTCTCATAGTTCAATTATTAATGGTTCTCTAATTAGTTCATAAGTTTTTATTTTGTCCACCTAAAATAAATGGAAAGCTACATGAATGCCTTTCTTATTCCTCTTTGAATCCTCCTACAGTGCTTGGCACAGAGATGAATATACAGTAGGGGGTCAAAAACTTAGTATTGATTAACAAGGCAGTAATGCTTCAAGGTCACACTTGGGGCAGGATATGTCTGAAGAAGCAAGGAGTTCAGAAGGCCTGATAGAAATGTTGAAGATAGTACAGTGTTCTTTAAGGCAAGCATTAGGAAAAACATTTTTGAAGTCAGAGACCTGGGAATTGATAGACAGGAATGCATAGTCAAGGAAATGTCTTTTAAATGATAGCTGATTTCACACAGAGTATGAAAAACAGACATAACACAGTGTATGTTTTCTACATTGGCAGGCTTCCTGCTGCCATAAGTAAACCCCACGGCATTTGGAAAAACATCTAATAAGAGTTATGGCTCATGGCCTCCCTTCTTGCTATTTTTCAAAAGGTAAGCTAAGGAATAAGAAAGACCTCCAGAAACTTGAATAATTGAGCTTTACCCACAGGTAGGGTATGTTACAAAACATAGTTAGAGAAGTGAGATGGAATGTGGGGAGGGTGACAGATAGCTCTGAGACATCTGTCACAAACTGGCCAGATGACCCTCAGCAACTCTGCATCAGTCTTCCACTCTGTAAGAGGAGGAAGTAGGGCCAGATAATGGAAAGCATGCTTTAAGTTCTGAGGTACTATGAGTCTAGCTTCAATCCTGTTGATTCTTGGAATTTTTGGTAAAATCATGGGCAGCATACAAAACAAAACAAAAAAATTTCTGTTTCTACTTTGATTTACGTGGAATCTCCATAGCACCTTGTATTTTAGCCCAGAACACAATTTATATTCAGATGAACTCTGTTTCTTCACATTGGTTGAATGGATTCTTCATTTGAACCTTGTCTATGTGTGTCTGACTTTTAGGAATTATATTTTGTTTCCTTCAGTATCATTATATATTCTTGCAGATTATTTACTTCTAGCCATTTCCAAGAAGGACATGAGTTTTGTTGTAAAATGCTACACATTTCTAATTGCCTTGAATCAAGGTTTCATCTATGTTCTAGGAACACAGGAGGGCAAGAGAAGTACAGCCTCACAACTAAAAAGTGGGAGGAGAGAGGAAGGTTATCAACACAAGCCACGGAAGAAGAACACTGGGCCAGTGTGAGCTGAACACGCAGTGAGGGAGGTGTGGGAGAAAGAGAAGCTGAAACCAGGACACACTCAGATGGCACCAAACCCAAGTGGCATAGTGAGCTCAGTAAAGCTGGAATTTTCTTTAAAAGGCAAGCTCATGAATCTCTACTTGATATAGAAGGCATTTTAGAGACTTTCTAGATAACTATTCTGGCATGTTTACTCATATGCAATTGTCTTGTTATGCACTTGCAGGGAGAACATCTTTATATCTTATTTCTTTCACCCTCAGAATGAAAGGTTAATTGAATGTGGGTCTGCAAGTAATGAGATCTCAACTTAGTCACACAAGACAAATGCAGCCTAAACTCCCAACCACTTGTCATTGCATGTGCTACAGTGGACAGAGTTGTAGCAAGCCTAAATGGAACATTGCTTTCCTTGGAATAGTAATAGACTTTCTGCTGTGCTTAACATTCATTGAATACAAACAGCTTTTCTGGCTTTAAGAATTAATGAAATTGAATTTAGTAGTAAAACATATTATAGTTTCCAATAAACTATAGATGTGTTCTATTTTGTGCAAACCCAATATCAAAAATTCTTATTTACAGTGAACAAGTGAAGGCATTTTTCACTTTGCATAAGGATTTTCCAAGGGGCCAAACAAGGTGAGGCCTCACAAGATAGGGGGCTGGGGACTTATTCTACTTGCAGGGCTAAAGAAAGATCATAGTGCCCCTCTCTGAGGGGTCTTCAGTGACAGAGAGTGCCGGGATGAAGCTGAACCACACATATGATCTTTGCAAACTCCAGAACAGCAGCAGACAGAGCCAGACAGAGCCATGAGTGTCCGGGGAATGCTGTTGACCGCTGCCAGGTGCCTCACTACGGAAGAGCTCACTGCTTCCCTATTCCTACTCCCAGCTCCTATATGGGGGAAGGACGCCTCAGAAGGGAAGGAGGAGGAAGATCCTAGAAACCACATACCCCTCCGAAACACTACAAGATGTTGGAGTATGAGGAGGGGGGAAAAGAATGACCATGCTGCTATAAGAACCCTGCCCAACCAAGAGCCCCAGATTTAAGATGAAAGATACAGATGCCAGCTCTTGCAATCGCACCTCTATCTCCCATCCTCAGCAATGGCAAATTCCGCTTAAGATGACAAGATATTTCAATTATTGTTTAAAGCCACCTCAAGAGGGAAGAAGGTAAGAGGTATATCTCTCAGAAAAAGAGAATACAAAAGATTGGGGGTAGAAGAGAAGGGGACAAAGTCTCAGACAGAAAGTAGTCAATGGATGTGGCGGTGCAACAGATCTTTTGGGTTAGGAATGGGAACTCTGAGGTTAAACTGCCCGGCTTTGAATCCTCCACTGTTAACTGTTTGAATTGGGCCAGCTGTGTGACACTTCTGTTCTTGAAGCTCCCTCATCTCATAAAATGGGGCTACCACATTACCCTCCTCATAGAATTATTGTGAGGATTTCCTGTATTAATATATGTAGAGCATTTAAAATAGCACCAGACTATAATAAGCAGTTCATAAATGCTAATTTTTGTTATCAATACCCATGAAAAGAAAACAAAAATCCCAAGAAACCTAAGATAATGAAAGAACAGTCTCAAATCCTAGAGTGAGACCAGGAGACAAAGTCCATTCACAAATATACAGGAGAAAATGAGACGCGCATGGGGAACAGGAGGGGAAGGCTGTCTGTTTCAGGACAAGATGAATTAGAAGCGCAAACTGCTTCTGTATCTTGGGCTAATCTGTGTTGTCTGCTATACCTCAGTGGACGAAAGTAGAGCAGAAAGCCATATTAACTACAGTAAGCTCTGAAGAACTTGGGTTGTGACATTTCCAATCTCGGCAACTGGCGGCGGCCCTTTTCTTTTGGGGCGGGGATTGGGCCTTGCTGTTGAAGGTTCCAGATCCCGTAGCATTCACTTTTCTGAATAACGAGAAGTGACTAAAACTTTTGGCTTTATGGAAGTTATAACCTTAGAGTGATAATAGATTCTACCCCAAATGGTTGTGATGGTCATAAATCAGATATAAAAACTTAGTTTTGTTACTTAATCCCTGCTGTTGGGCAGGATTCCCTGCTGAAGCTCTTTGAGAAGAATTGGAGAGAAAGCTGAGCTGACCTCTCTCTTAGTGAGCGTGTAAGAGAAAGGGTTTTCAACATTGCCTGGTGGAGGAGGGGTGGAACTGGTGGCTACCTTTTTGTTATCAGTTTTAAAGCTGAGTGAGTATGAAAAGGTTTCTGGATTAAAAAATCTAGATGGTTAGAGTTAGCATATAAAGATGGTTTATTTTTAAAATAAACAATGTAAGCTGGTCAAAAACATTAAGTAAGTGTTCTAATGTGAAATGTGAAGATTACGTCAAGAGTGATCTTGACTCTTAGAAGCACATCTCGGCGTGACTCGTATACGTATTTATGAGGATGAAGTAGTTCCTACAGGAAGGAAAAGGGGCACCTCAGTGGCCACAGAATCCTTTCAGATTCACTTTCCAGACTCTAATTCTAATGATACGCTGATAAGCAAAGGAAAGGTACATTTCTATACACAGTGCGACTCTGTAAGTTTTACTTATAGAGTCACTTATTTGACTGCTTGGTTCTGGTGAAGCCTGAGTTTCACACATAGAAATAACGGGAAGGCCATAAAATGTGGCTTTCTACCCAAACCTCTAGGTTTCCCAAAGGCATACTCAAAATTGTATTTAAAATTCTGTTAAGAGGGTAGATCTGATGTTAAGTGTTTTTACCACAATAAAAAAAAAAGAGGCCTAGGCAGGACCCCTTTCCTCCATGAACCCCAGCTCCCTCTCATGAGTATATTCCCTCTTCACAGGATTTCTCTCACTAACCCTTTCCTCTCAAATTTAAAATTATTAAATATTTCTTACAACTCAGAAAATTATCTTTGTTTTATAGCCAGATTGATCAATGTATAATGCTTGAAAGCACTCAAGGTCATTTGTCTGATCCTAACTTGCAAGGATAACGTTTTGCTATCTGTTATGTATTTAATTATACATGTCCAAATATTCTCTATTCTTGTCACATAGCAAAACCTCAAGCACCTTCCCTGTGACTAGAGTCAGTGCTATATTTTTAGCACTCTACTTTTACTTACATATGAAAATGACATTCAGCTTGGGTCATGTTAAATGATTATTTACTATTTAAAGAAATAAGCATCCTTAAATACATAATGTACATGAAAAGAGAGAAAAAAGAAATTGATTTCAAAGTAGAATTGCCATGATACTTTCCCACTTTTTAAGGTGTTTGTAGCTCAGCTTTTTCTTAATATTAGTCAAAAGATGAAAGTGCAAGTGTTTTATTCTGCACATATCACGCACTGAGGCATGAAAGGAAACAATGCCAGTTTTCTTCCTCCACCCATACTCCTGACTTAGCTGATTTTGAGGCTTCTATGAGTTTCTGTGAGCTCTTGCGCTAATATTCATGCTTCTGTGAGCTATTCCCCACAAGGATGCTTCCTGGACACAGTCCTTCTGCTACTGAGGGTGAGATGGGGGACGAGGGAGGAAGAAGACAGGAAGCATCCTCCTCATTGTTCCCAGAAATCGTCATCCCCACACAGGGCACGTTAAATGGCACAGGTCCTCTGAGCTCCAGCCCGGAGGATGGGGTGAGCAGAGGGCAGTGGGCACATGGAGAAGTGAGGGGGAGAGAACAAGACCAGGGAAAGGGGGGCGGGCAGTTCCTGAAGATGGAGCTGGGGGTCCATCTCCCCTCTTTGTTCGTCCAGGAAGTCTCCACGCACACTCAATCTGATTTCTTCATAGAATGTTTGAAAGTATTCTGAGGAAATCATCATAGATATGCACAGAGCTGCGTAACAAGCTCGCTCCACTTCCAGATTGTATGAATGATTCAAAATAGTCAACAAACTATGTGCCTAACATTGGGAGTTGACAAAATAAATTATCATGTATCTATATAAGAGGATATTCTGCAAATGTTAACATATATGTTGTGAATATATTTACAAAGAACAGTATGTTCAATTTGGTCCCATTTTAGTATCATACATATCATACATGTGTGTGCGTGTGTGTGTGTATGTGTGTGTGTGTGCACACGTGTGTGTGTGTACCCATACCATATAAAGAGCTCCAGGTTCCACTCTGACGTGTAAAGAGCTTAGAAGTTATCACTCCGATCCTCACAAGAAAAAGCTGAGCAAACAAAAAATCAATAACTCTTCTTAGATCCTTCAGAGAATTGAGGTCACAGAGCAAACTGCTGCTCGAAAAACTGGAGAGAGAGGCAGATACCAAGAATCACAGCTTACTGGGAGCAGAAGCCAGTCATTAGAGCCAGTACTGGCAGGAACACTTAAACTGTAATTGACAAATTGCCACAGGCTCAGTGTGGACAGCTCAAGAGTTAAAGACTCTGGCTGCCCAGCCTTAGGGGGACACCCATGCTTTCATGAGTTTTACCTCCAAGAGCCTTTCCAGGTTCTCATAGTGAAGATCAGACAAAAATCCCCTCATGCTTCCAGCAGGGAGAGAAGAAAAGTAGCCATTTTGAAATAGGCCCAGAGAGCTATTGTTTTCTTTGACAAAGGCCTGCCTGCACTCAAGAGAAACTATTTTATTAGAGCCTAACAAGTATAGGTTTTACCAGAGCCTATCTGATCTAGGAGAAGGGAAATACCCAGCTCCAGCCCTCTCTAGCCTGTACGCGGAGGAAGAGAAATACCCAATCAGTCATCTTTAGTCTTCTTATCTCACATAAGGGGGAGGGAAAGCTGAGAAGCACTTGTGAAGGTGACAGCCCAGGGGCATAGGTTCACTGAAAGACTCAGATCTAATCATAAGATTATAGGAGAGTCCCCCTTCCTCCATACCTTACTACCATATCAATAAGGCTGCTGTATTAGAACAGTGGATTATGGCTAAAAATAAGTGCAAGGCTCAAATCCTCTTTTAAGAAGGAGTCTCTAAGGAAACCCAAAGACAACAGTGGAGAGAAAAACAAGGGCACCATATCCATTCATTGAAAAAGAATTGGAAGGATTGCCAGTAGCTTTCCCTGGGTGATGAGATTAAAGGTTTTTGTTGTTGTTTCTGAAATTCTCCCAATATAATCTCATTTTGGGGGGTTGTTAAGTGTCCATTAAAAGGTAAAATCCTCAGAAGGAGTAACACATACTGACTTAATACAGATCGTTTTACCAAAAGCCAAAGAACTGGGCAGGCAGATAAAGGTGTTTACATTGGAAACGGGATGCTCAGTTTGGACAGAGGGAAGATTACTGAGGCAGTGCTGGGCCTTCCCAGGCACCGGACTCAGGGCAGCCAGTGTGGAGTAGAAGGTGCCTGGGGAGGCAAGACAAAGAGAATGGAGCCACACACGTACAATAAGGTGCTGAAAACAGAGGATTACGTGGACCTTAATTACTCTATAGGGAGATAAACATTCTGTGCAGGGCTCTGATGGAAATGAACCATGTCACATGGAATAATCTCTCATCAGCCCTTGTCCACAGGACCAGCATCTGGATGATAATGGACATGAACTAGATGCTGACTAAGGTACTTCCTGCTCTTAGGTCCTAGGATACTAGCACTAATTCACAGAGAAGTAGATCCCTGACTATTGGTTTTTCCATTGCCACTGTAACAAATTAGGATATAGATATTTTTGGAGGGTCATTATTCTGCCCACAATCTGCCCTCTGGATCTGTCCCATGTACGCAACACATTCACCGCATCCCAAGGTCCCAAAATGTCTCATCTCATTATAGCATCAACTCAAAGTCCAAAATATCATCTCAATCTCAGCAGCTCAAAAATCCCAAATCTCACTACCTAAATCATGTAAATCAGTTATGGGTGAGGCTCTAGGTATAATCCATCCTGGGACCCAATTTCTCTCCATCTGTAGACCTATGAAACTAGAAAACCGGTTACCTGCTCCCAAAGTACAGTGATAGGATAGGCATAGAATAACAGTTATAGACAATATGGTTTAAAAAGGGGAGAAAATGGAAGGGGAAAAAAAATGAGTCACCAGTTCCAAGCAATTTCTAAATACAGTGAAACTTCATTAGGTTTCAAGGCTTGGGTGTAACTGTTTCTGGTTCCTGGCTCTGCCTTCTGGGCTCATGCCTTTGCCCCCTGGGTCATGCTTCCTTTTTCATGAAGGATAGCATGTGTTTGCAGCTGAGTCAGTTTATCAGCCTATTTCCTGCCTGTGGAATTTTGAGGGTTCAACAGCCTTCTTTCACTTGATACTGTCTCTGTCCTTGTCACTCCAAGCTGGCAGTGTTTATGCTGCTATAAAATTCTCAAGCACCTTGTGGTTTTCCCATATGTATCACAGAGATTCACTCCATTAGATAAGAGATTTGTCCACAAATCATTTCTAGTTAATCCCTTCTCGAATTTTGGCTTTTCCTGAGATGGCTAAGTGATAGTGCCCTTAAAAATAACTAGAGGGGCCGGCCCGGTGTAGTGGTTAAGTGCACATACTCCACTTCAGTGGCCCTGGGTTCACAGGTTCAGATCCTGGGCATGCACCGTTCAGATCCTGGGCGTGCACTGATGCACCGGTTGTCAAGCCATGCTGTGGCAGCGTCCCATATAAAGTAGAGGAAGATGGGCACGGATGTTAGCCCAGGGCCAGTCTTCCTCAGCAAAAAGAGGAGGATTGGTGACAGATGTTAGCTCAGGGCTAATCTTCCTCACACACACACACAAAAAACTAGGTGTTCTTTGGTTTGATCAAAGGGATCTGTGAGTTGCACCCTTGAACTCTTCAAAAAGCCTTTTATGTGAATGAATACACTGTCTTTTCTAATGCTGTCATAATAAATGGCTACAAACTTTGGGACTTAAAACAGCCAAATTTATCTTACAGTTCCGTAGATCAGAAGTCTGTTACAGGTTTCACTGAACTAAAATCAAGGAGTCCACAGATGGCATTCCTTTCTGGGGGCTTTAGGGAAGAATATGTTTTGCTGGTCACTCAGGTTGTTGGCAGAATTCAGGTCCTTGCAGTTGTAGGACCAAGGTCACCATTTTCTTTTGTCTATAAACTGAGGGCTATTCCCAGCTCCTAGAGTTCACATGTTCCTTATCTAATTGCACCTGTATTAGTTTGCTAGGGCTACTGATACCGAGCAACAGGCTCACTCTGCTTACCATGATCTGAGTAAATTAATCACAATGCGTTAGGAATTGAGAAAAGAAGTTTTAATTCAATTAGCTGGCATAATCAGGAAGATGGCAGACTACTGTCTCAAAAAAACCATCTTCAAAAATTACAGATTCTTGAGGTAGTTATATAGAGAAAATGAGCAGTTAAAGAGGGGGTTTCCTTCAGGCGTGATGGACTCCAGGGTCTTTTATTGTTCCATTCTTCTGCCAGCTGTGATGGATACCTTGTAGGTGTGTCTCTGCCTGTGGTCAGCCTGTTCCTAGAGAGAAACTCATAGAACAAAGTTTTAATTTCTCAAGCTATTGGGGAGTATAAGCATAACTGGAGGCCATGCATCAGGACAGCATGTCAATTTTTTTAGAGTACCTGCAGTGCAGTAAGTAGTCACACAGAGGTACTGGGGCCATTTAGTGTAACAAGATGGCCTCACTTATGCTCACTTCCACTACCGTAACAAAATACCACAGACTGGATGGCCTAAACAACAGCAATTTATTTTCTCACAGTTCTGGAGGCTAGAAGTCTGAGAACAAGGTATTGTCAGGATTTGTTTCTTTAAGGCCTCTCTCATTGGCTTGCAGATGGCCGTCATCTACCTGGATCTTCACATGGTCTTCCCTCTGTGTGTGTCTGTGTCCTAATCTGCTCTTTTTATAAGGCCACCAGTCATATTGGATTAGGGCTCACCCTAATGACCAAATTTTATTTGCCTCTTGAAAGACCCCATCTCCAAATACAGTCACATTCTGACATACTGGCAGTTAGGATTTCAATATATGAATTTTGGGGGATGCAATTCAGCCCATAATAGCACCTTTCCTCCATATTTGAAGCTAGCATAGTTGAGTTGAGTGCTTTTCATGTTGTATCTTTTCATTCCCCTCTTCTACCTCCCTCTTCTGCTTTTAAGAGCTTGTATGATTAGATTGGGCCCTTTTGGATAATCTAAAATAATCTGTTTTAAGGTAAACTGATTAGCAACCTTAATTCTGTCTACAACCTTAAGTCCTTTTTGCCATGTAATATAACATATTCACAGGTTCTGGGATTAGGGCATGTACTGATTTGGGGGGCCACAATTCTGCCTACCACACTAACCAAAAACAGAATCTACCCTACTTTTCAACACATACCCATTCTTTCATCTTAGGCCACTTGGGGCCAAACTCTTGGGGGAAATTTTCTCCCCTTCTTCGTATTTTTCCTCTTTCCACTGAGAGGAGGACTCCTGCTCCCTCCCTACAGTGGGGAGTGTGAGCAGGTATATTTCTGCCTCCTTCTCCACACTGGGATACAGTCTTCCTCACTGAAGCAGAGCTCACCAATCCAACTTGTCTGAATCCAGGACATCATTGGGCCAGGTTAGCAGAGGCTGGAGTTCCTGTGTTGAGGGCAGAAACCAGGCTTCACACTTCTTCTTCCCCTTAGTGTCCCATGGATCAATATGGAGGGCAGGAACTCTTCCTCTGGCAGAGGCATCTCCTCTCCAGTCTTCCCATTTTTCCTTTCACTCTCTGCATGCAGCCTGACTGGTGCGCTTGTCCTCCTTCACGATGAATGAGCAGGTAAGTCAGGTTAAACTTGCCCTCCACAGCCCTCTGTCTTCTCTTCAGTGCAAGAGGAGAAAAGAGCTATACTTTGTCCTCAGGTTGAGTCACATTCTCCAATCCAGTTTTCATCCAGAGTCCTTCTTTGAGAGTATTGGTTTTGCAAGTGCCCATAATCTCAAAGGAGGACTCTCTGGATAAAGAGTACTTGCAAAATCATTTTCACCCATTTTTCTTTCAGATTTAGCGTATAATTGTCCTGTGATATCTGTCAGTCAGCCTTTAGAGAGGAGGAAGAATGCCTCTTGAAGCTCAAACAAGTCCACCTGCTTCACTCAAGTGATGCTGCCGTGTGAATCCAGAGGTTTATTTGAAGTATTCTAGGGTTTTCTACAGGACTGTTTGAAAAGGAGGCTGATATAGAAGATCCCTATCTGCCCCTACTTTATCCATAAAAGCTCAATTGTTATCAGTTTGAGTTTCACATAAGCTTTTGGTTGAACAAGATTACCTAGTGCTAAAAGCACTGTGTTAATCTATCACAGTGACTCTAGTAAACAACTCTATTGTGATATCAACACAGGCTGGTACATATTATATGGCAGTCAACTTTTGCTACTTGCTTGCAAGAGTAGTAAAAAAAGATCATATTAAATCTGAAATAAAAGAGTTTTAAAAAAGGTCAAAACTTGCTATTATATCAAAATCATAATTTAGTAAACATGTCTTGCTGTTGCAGCTCGTCATCTAGTTTTCTGTCTTCTGCTAACAGGACTCTGATTTTGCTCTGCACAATCATCCTTGCCCCAACTTTAAGCCATGTGTTTCAGCTAAGGTTTCACATCTGCTCCTCGGGTGAGTATGGGACTCAAGTCTGTCCAATCAGAGCACCCAATTCTTTATCACAATGATTGATGTAGGAGTGACCATGTGATGAAATCAAAGACAATGAGATTCAATGAGACTTTTTTCAGAAATGTTGGAGGTGAGGTGCTTTATCTTTCCTACTGTCTTAAACCTGGAAGGATGGAAGCCTGAAGCTCCTTGTGAAATCTGCAAATGAATCCACATGAAGGAGAGAGAGGCTAGAGGACAGGGTCCTGGCAGCGTTTCATCTGAACCCCTGAAACCAGCCTTGCCTATAGTTAACCTACCCCTTGAACTGTTCAATCAGATAAGCCAATGAAGTTCCCTTATGGTTAAGCCAGTGTAAATTGAGTTTTCTGTCTTTTGACTAGCTACCAAGTTTATATGTTCTCTAACAACTTAAACCCATCTCTGAAGAGTTCTAGTGATTTTTGAAGTACAAATATAATTCATTGTCACACAGATAAGTAATACAGAAGAAGATGTCAAAATGTATAGTTTAAGAAATGATGTGTAAGTGCTCCAGATTATTAAATATGTGGATTTTTTTTCTTAAATATAAAGCCTAAACTATAGTAGAGTCTCATAGTCTCTGAGCAACTCAGAGCTCCCAATAGAGTTGGTCCTACGAATATTCTGGTTATGTTTTGAAAGCCATGGAAATACCCTTCTCTCGATGTAGTATCTCCAAATATTTGCTTTGTTTCTTGAAATACAGATAAATAACACAACATATTAGAATTAAGCTGGAAGGGACCTCAAAGATTATATAGTCATCTCATTTGATAATTGAGGAAACTAAGAATTAAAGAACTAAATAATTTGTGTACAGTCACCTGGTTGTTAACGGCAAAGTAGAACCAAGTCTCCAGATTCCTGCTCCAGGATGTGTCTCTTTTCCTAAGCCCCCGACGATGCAGGCATGACCATTATTTACTTACTGCTTAAACTTTTCACATTATAGAAGAAATAATAAATTATATTAGAATCAAATTAATACCTTTTATTCATTTCTGTGTTAGCAAACTAGTCTTTTTAGGACAAAGCTGGCTGTCCGTGAAATTAGCCATACACAGCACAGCCACAAATGACCTAAGTGGCTTTTCATTCAAGTCAGTTCATTTAGTACCAGAGTTCTGTATAATCACACCTGAAAGGTGCTATGGTGACTATCAGAGGAGTATGCAATTTATATATTGTGTAACAAACTACTACAAAGTTTAATGGCATAAATAAGGCAACAACAATTTTATTGTATCTAGTGATTTTTGTGTATCAGGAATTCAGTGCAATTCTGCTGCACATGTTATTGACTGGGTGGTCATTGACATGTAATAACTGGAGTGGTTTTCACTGGCTCCTCGAAAGGTCTGAAGAGTCCAAAATGTCTTCCCTCACATGCCTGCCTTGTGTCTTGGTGAGGATGGATGAAAGGTGGGGCTCAACTAGATCCTCTGTCTCCATAACATCTCTTTCTAGCTATTGTTACTGATTTTGTGTTATGGGTTTTATGTCCCCCTAAATTCATATGTTGAAGTCCTAATTACCCCCCAGTACCTCAGAATGTAACCTTATTTGTAGACAGGGTCTTTATAGAGGTAATCAAATTAAAATGAGGTCATTAGGATGGGCCCTAATCCAATATGACTGGTGTCCTTACAAGAAGGGGAAATTTAGACACAGACAGGCATATAGGGAAGACAATGTGAAAAGACATAGGGAGAAGATGGCCATCTACAAGCCAAGAAGCGAGCCCTGGAACAGATTCCCTCTCATAGCCCTCAGAAGGAACCAACCCTGCCAACCACTTGATTTTGGACTTCTAGTCTACAGAACTGTGAGACAACAATTTCCGTTTTTTAAGCCCCTCAGTTTGTGGTACTTTGTTACAGCAGCCTTGGCAAACTAACTTGGCTGTGTAGTTGTACTTCTTATGAACTGTCTCAGGACTCGAAGGATCAAGGGAGAAGCTGCTGAGGTAGGGTGCAGACCTGGCATAGCGTTACTGCTGCATACTGTCTTGGCCAAAGCAATCACAGCCCAGCTCAGATTCAATGGCAGGAGAAAGAGACCCCACCTTTTGATGGAAGGAATGTCAGAGAATTTTCAGCTTTTTTTAATCTGCCACAATGAGAGAAACAGAGTCCTGACATTAAAGAACTTATGCCAATAAGAGCATCTATTCTTACTTTGGTAAGAAGTTGTAAACTTCATACATTCTTACTAAGCTTATAATGTTTCAATCTCAGTAAATGAACATGTTCTCATGAATGACTGGGATTGAGACAAAGCACACCCAGTGACTGGTTTCATTATTAGTCACAACCTTACAGGCAGTTCTTTCAGTGAGGGGCCAAATTTGGGGCCTGAGTAGCCTTGAACCCTCACTGGAAGGGTCTATAAAACCTGCTTCTAGTTCCAAGCCAGACTCTAACAAGCTGGGATACCTTGGTCAAGTCAATTTACCTCTTTGCACTTCAGTTTCTTCATTAGAAAAAAGAAAACAAGGCCATCTTGAAAGCCTCTTCTGGTTGTGAAATTGTATAACTCTTGATTAATTTTTTACTGCACAATAAGGATGTATTTATTAATGAGAAATCAAAATTCCCATAAATGCATGTCACTGAATATTAAAAACAAAAGTTTGCATCCACTAGTCCTCCAACCTGCTCCATCTTTGAAGACTTGTAAAAATGAACCTTAGTTCATTGTTAATATTTATAGTCTACTTTTTCTGTTCGATTATGCCTACAAGCTAGAATATCCTTCAAATATTTCAGTTCTGGGCTTCCTTACTGTGGCTTAAAAACACAGGGCTAATTGGGGAAAACTGTGCCAGGAACTTTGACCACATGCTACTTGTCCACTAAACTCCCAACAAAGAGCACACATAGACTTCACAGCTCGTGTGTAATGAAGGTCATTCTGAAACTGTCCTTGCCAGAAACTGTGACCCACAGATAAAAGATCCTGTTAAGTAGTGAACTCTCCCCAGAGCGATCCCATCACAGAAACTGAATGCTTTTCGAACACCCACATATCTTATATTTTATGCTACAGATGACATTTTAAGCTTCTACTTACAAAAAGTCATTGTCAAGCTCAGAGGTCAGATGCACTGAATAAAATAGGCATCAATTTAATGAGAACTAGTGTTTGAAATACTTTCCTACTTTAGTAAATTCTCTGAGCCTTGTATAAGCCTGTAACAGGTCCAATGGAACGACTTCTTTAAACTACCAAAAGCTCATTTATACAATCCTTGTAACTGATCCTTTAGTTCAAGACATCTTTGAACAATTGATTTCTTTGTACTAAGCTTCAGAGCAT
This sequence comes from Ceratotherium simum simum, assembly GCF_057802395.1. Taxonomy (NCBI): domain Eukaryota; kingdom Metazoa; phylum Chordata; class Mammalia; order Perissodactyla; family Rhinocerotidae; genus Ceratotherium; species Ceratotherium simum. The sequence continues at coordinate 4,420,877 of NC_141918.1, read as the reverse complement.
ACACTCTATCAAAGCAATTTAAAAAGTCTAACATTTTTGAAGAAAATCAAATGCAGAAATCTCTCTGCTGACCTCATGGTCAATATTCTGCTTGAAAATGGCAGAAGCCTTATCAATAGGATGTGAATATTCTGCTTCCTTTGGGAGATTAAGGAACAGAGCTGTTTATCCTTATTTTACCCAAGCACCTAGACCCCATCTGTGGATTTCCTGATGACAGAAGAAACACAGTTCCATAAAAACAGCAAGATGATTCTCAATCTTTTTTGTGTGTGTGAGAAAGATTAGCCCTGAGCTAACATCGGTGCTAATCCTCCTCTTTTTGCTGAGGAAGACCGGCTCTGAGCTAACATCTATTGCCAATCCTCCTCCTTTTTTTCCCCAAAGCCCCAGTAGATAGTTGTATGTCATAGTTGCACCTTCTAGTTGCTGTATGTGGGACACGGCCTCAGCATGGCAGGAGAAGTGATTAGTCAGTGCACGCCCGGGATCTGAACCCCGGCCGCCAGTAGCGGAGCGCACGCACTTAACCACTAAGCCACGGGGCCTGCCGGCCCAATTCTCAATCTTAATTTCACTTCTTTTCCTCTATAGCTCTCTAATCAACGTGTTTGAACTTGCCCTTCTTCTTCATATCATTGGCATTGTGTATTTTCTGGGTAAAACTTAAAGGCTGTTGAGTGCTCAGGAGCTAAGGGCCTTCTTTTACACATAGAAGCCCTTTTCCATAGAGTCTATCTGATAATTTTCTGCCCTAACCCTATACCACCACCTTTGCATAATGTTCAATGAGGCTAGGCTAAAGATACTCCAAAACAGTTGATGACAATTTGTTATAGTTATACTCTTCTGTCCAATTTGTTCTAGTTCATTTTAAATTGCATTCAGCTCCTGAATTTATTCCTGTCTGCTCCTGCCTCCAGGACTTCACTTTTGATTTTGCTTTCCCTGTGTTTGACACTACATGATTCTTAGTTTTGGTTCAGGTTTATATTCCTGGGAATTTTTTTTCACAAGGCAACCTCTTGTAGAACAACTTATTCCAGCCTTAGTCCTTTGGGTCCAAAGTCTTGGTTATGGTTCCTTTGGTCAGCAAGTTAACTATATCTTCCCAATGTGTTGAGGAGAGGGATTTAGCAACAATTTTGTATAGAAGAACATTCCTTTGTGTGCTGTATATATTCTGGGTGCCCACACCCCCAGTATTTTCACACCTCATCTTCACTTCTTCGATCAGACAACTTTAAAGTCTTCATTGGCACAACCGCATGATGAGAGTCTTATTGGAGCCCAGGCTTTATCTCTGGGCTAGGGAATCAGAGCAAAGATGGCTTCTTGCCTTAATACCTAATGCATTATTGTAGTAGATGCTATTAGCTGCTGATAGCTCAGCATTGATTTCCTCTTTGAGAATTTCCTTCTGGCTGAAGGAAGCTGCCTTATCAAGATTATGCTTCTGCCACAGGGGCATCCGGAATCCTAAGACTGGTTGATTTTGGAACACAAGGCCCAGCCCCCTTGCCCCCTTGAAACAACTCTAAAGTGCCATCCCAGCATCAAATCACCCCTTAGCCTCTATTGTCATTGCATTACATTTCAGCTTCTCCCTCTGCCCAGTCCTATGTCCTTTGCTCCCTCATAGGTGTTGTTGCCTTTGATGAACACTCTCTTTTTTAATTTTTTTAATTTTTTGTTTATTTCAGTAACATTGGTTTATAATATTGTATAAATTTCAGGTGTACATCATTATACTTCTATTTCTGCATGGATTACATCATGTTCTCATGCTCACCACCCAAATACTAATTACAATCCATCACCACACACATGTGCCTAATCATCACTTTCACCCTCCTCCCTCCTCCCTTCCCCTCTGGTAACCACCAATCCAATCTCTGTCTCTATGTGTTTGTTTGTTGTTGTTATTATCTACTACTTCGGTCTTAGCAACATATAAACACTCTCTGATAAAACTTGAGCATAAATCTCTTTATTGGAGTCTGCTCTTAAGACAATGGTGATCTTTTCTTGCAACTTAATGTTATTTTGGGCTCCAAAGCCATGTTTCTGAAAACAACCATTTCTACAGGTCATGGCATCTTACGTAAATTTATATGTTGGTGTCATAAGAATAGATTAAGTCTCATCACAAACATGAGCAACACATGTTGATAAGCAAAGATGTAAATACGGCTGTTTTCCACCTGATTTAAATACATTTAGACTACAACAGAGTATATAAATAGGTGCATAGTGCCTTGAATGTTGAAGTTACTCAATATAAATGATTGCATTGTGAATCGGTCTCAATAGGCAACCTCTTAAAACATAAAAAATCCTCAGTGTTTCATAAAAACATGTCAAGAAGAAAATTTTTAATAAGTTGGTAGGTTAAGTGCAAGAAGCAAGACACAAGTGAGGCCTCTTACCACTAAGTATAGCGAGTGATCTTTTTCTTTTTACAGTTTAGAACCTGGTTAGAAACTATGAGGAGATTGAGTTGGTTTACAGATAAATTATCTCTAGCTTACTTTTAAACTTCTTACCATATTTGGAGAATACATGTGCACATTTGGGGCAAGTAGCGATTCAGGTATAAAGTTTTCAAGATAATAGTTTAGTGTTCTCTCAGTTTTATCAATTGTAAAATAGGCTATAAGTATTTCATAACTCTACCACACATGCAAAGTTAAAGGCCTCTTCTAATTATGCCCGTGGATGACTTGTTTCTTTCACTTTCCCTATCTGTAAAAAGGAGATAACAATATTTACCTTCTTCATAAGGGTGTTGAGATGATGAATTTCCTAATGTGCATAATGTGCTTTGAAGAAAGAAAAGCTTCATATCAATGCTAAGTGTTATTATTGTTCATAAATTTATGAGGTATCACAGGTGCACAACTCCAAAGAATATATTAAAGCTAAAATTCATTATGAATAATCTTTAAGGTTGTAAACCCGAATTAAATACGAAGATAAAAGACAACCTTCTAAACATTAAGCATGGATGGTATTGATTTCGTTCAGATTTTGCTTGTACATAGGTTGGTTTTATCTTATAATTGAACAAAGAGCTAAATAGGCATAAATTAACTTTTAAAAATCATGTGATGTTCAGCTTTCAAAGCTTTGTCCAGTCTCATTAAAATTACCAATTATAAAATTTTAGTAAAAGAGTGCCTCTTTTCGTTTATTTTGTGACTTTGGGAATTGATTGGTACAACATTAGGATTTCACTCCACATCATCAACAATAAAATTTTGGCCAAAATGTATATGGTTATAATATTCTCGATCCTTAAATATTTTCCTCATTGTCAAAAAAGATACAATTTTGTTCAATATACTCCTTCTGCCTGAGGAAAAATAAATCCTATTACCGTGGTGAAGGCCTTGTTGAAATTCTCTTGGGTTTGAATCAAAATGATTTTTGTACATTTCCTGACTTTGTGCTATCGTAACGTGTTTCAAGGACAGATTAGAGATGCATTTTTGCTTAACTTGTGACACATGGCATTTTATTCCCAGGCAGCTGTCTGCTTGGAATATTGTCTATTTCTCCTTGGCTGTGTCCACAAATCCAGAGGGACCTGGGCTCAAAAGCCAAAGCATGAGCCCAACATGAATGTCAGTAGCAGGCACCTTGCTGGCTTATTCTACTCGTGCTGGGGCCTGGGGCTGGGCTCTTATCCACCCGAAGAGAGTTAAGCAGTATCAAGAGAAGACTGACTTGTCTTTTTTTAACTTTCATTTTCAGCTGTTTTGAACGCAGGTATTTGGAGAAGGGGGGTGACCTATTCTAGATATGGTGAAGAAATATCCCACTGAAGACTGCTACAGAAGCAACACTCTCGCCTCCTATTGCTTCATTTCTCTTAAGGAATTGTCATCATTTATAACCAGTCTCTAGTCAGGAGGATGTTCAGACCAGTGATGCCTAACAGTGAAAAATATTGTTGTCTCTCTTAAGAGTAGCATTAATTTGTTGTAAGTGTGAGGGCTGTTGGCTAGCACAGTAGACAAAGCTGTTCCTGAAATAGGACTTCATTGTCTTGAAAGCTAATGCATGTCTAGAAAGGATGGAATTAACTCCATGCTCACTGGACACATCAAGTCTATATTATAATGTACTTTAAAGAAGTTCAAATGAAGGTAACATAAAAGTTAAAGGCTTTTTAGGTAAGCAAAACATTGGTATGGTCAGGGGAGATTGTAACTATCTACTTTGAAGGCTGCCACTGGAGCAAGATCAGATGTGGGCATTCATTCCCTTATTCACTCAATGAATTTTTATATTGAGTAGGTCCTGGTCAGTGCTGTGATCTATAAAGAATACAAAGAAAAACAAAATGAAATCCCTGCTCTCCCAAATATTATGTCTGGTAGAAGGAATGAAACAGCTGAGGGGGTAAAGAAAGCTTGTGGCTAGCTACAGTGCAGGGCATCCCATGTCTCATCCAGGATGGATTATCTGGGAGCAGATGGAGAAAAAGAGGAAAGAAGGGAAGGGAAGGGAGGGGAGGGGAGGGGAAGGAAGGGGAGAGGAAGAAGGATAGAAGAGACTAACTTTTCTCAAAATGCAAAGCAAAATCTCAATAGCAATAACAAAAAAAGATAGTTTAACTCCAAGAAATTTAGGGCAGATGCTAGAGAATCCCAAGTGTCCACATCTATAATCTTTTGGCTTTTTCCCTCTTGGCTGTTTTGGGAGACTCCTGAACTGCTGCTGTGTCCTAATTCACAGCTCTGATGAGTCAACTGAAGGTGAGGAGGATCCAATTCTAAGAGAAACTTTGAGACAAATCTAATTTTGGAACAAATATTATTATAGAACATTTTATTTGCAAACCAAGATTTTTTATATACAGACGTTTCATTTATATCAAGGAAATGAGAACTAATTTAAATGAATCATATATATTTTCTTCAACCTAATAGGATAAAATGTTATTCTTGGTTTTTAAAAATGTCAAAAATGAGTAGAATAAAGCAGATTACATTATCAAGTACATACCAATGAGACAAATGATTTTGGAAGAAAAATATTTATCAGAGATTACATTAATTGTTGGGTTTCCTATGTATTTTCCTTTATTTAAAAATGGAAACTTGGAAAGTAAGGAGCAGTGAATATCTAAGACTGTTTTGCTTTAAAACTTATAAATACATAGAGTGCAGATGAAGAGGTCTTTAAGAACATCTCATCATTACATTACTTACATCACTGTCAATTTCTCTCACATCGAGACATCTAGGTTCCACAGGCCATCCCTCCTTCCTCTGCCTTCTCCTAATCCATTCATGCTCCCATGCTACCGTCAGCCCCTCAGCCAGATCCCAGTCTTGATTGCACATCAGAATTGTGTGAGGAACTTTTACAAAAAGGTAATACCTGGCTGCAACCCCAAAGTTTTAGATTTAATTTATCTTGTGCATGGCCCAAGCACTGGTGTATTTTTAGTCTCCAGTTGATTCTAAAATGTAGCCACTGTTGAATACCACTGCCCTAAACCCTTCCACTTATCCTTTGGAACTCATGGTCTGTTGTCATAAAATCTCCTGTGTACTTATCTACTTCTTTGAAAGTTTCCTTCTTCTTGCGCTAACAGAAGCTAGGCTGTTTTCTGGTTCCTGTTTTCCTCAGTAAATCTCCAACACCTCCTCTGCTTATCACTTCTAGCTGATGACCTTGACTACCTTATTTCTCTCTTTAAATAAAAAGAACAACCAGAGGGAAATCCCTCATCTTCCCATCACCCATCTTCTCATCTCCCTCTATCTTTGCCAGTCACTGTCTTCCCTGCTGGTAAAATGATTAACCTGTCCATGCTGGCCTAAAAGACCAGCCCTTCAATTTCTGCACTAGCGTCTCACATACTCAAGGACTTTGATGCTGCAATTTACTCCTCTGTCTCCTCTGTCACTGAACTTTCCCTCTCTGTTAGATTATTCCCATCAGCAGGGGTGATATTCAAATAATATCAATGTAAGTCATAAGTACTGATTAATCATTATGGAAGTGACTGGAACCACCTGTGTTTCAGGTGAACCTCATCTGTCTTGCCCATCATTAAACCAACATGTTTCAATGTCACTCACCTTAACAAACACCTTCCCTTGATTGCACAGACCCTCCAATTACCATCTCCCTTCTCTGCTCCTTTTTATTGCAAAACGCCTCACATTGTTGTCTCTAGTTACTATCTCCTCATCCTATTCACTTTCGCACTTTCTTCCATCAGGCTATCACTTCGCCACTCCAGTAAAACATCTCTTATTAAGGCTACGCCAGTATGCTACACATTGCCAAGTGAGGGGTCAGTTCTGTCTTCATCTAACTTAATACCTCAGCAGCACTTGATATCATTCTGTTCCTTGAAATACTTGCATGATGAAATTGATATTTTTGCACTTATGTAAAATTTCAGTTGATACATGTCATACCCATTGTTTTGTAATAATGATTAACATGACTGGTTCAAAGCTTAAATAAAATATTTGAAGACCCCTGCAAAAATATCAAACGATAAAATAATGTTTTTTTTAATGAAATTATGTTGGTTAAGGCACATTTGATTTCCACTACTAAAACAAATAAAAGGCATCCAAAAATATGACTGGAGGACTGAGAGTGTGTAATATAACCAGAAAATTTTTACCTTTGTGTTTGGAGAGTCATGAAATGTCTGATTGTCTAGACTAATGAAAATAAAAATTTAAGTATGTCTTAAGTAGAATAAAATATGGAATGAATCTTCCATGATTCAACTTAGGGTATATTAAACTTTTTTCATGAAAGGGAAATAGTTTGACATTCTAAACATTAAGGACAGATTACATTAAATGATGGGTTTACTGAAAGAATATATTGTAGAAAACCTGCACCTTGAAAAGCCTGAAAGAATTCAAGAAATCAAAATTATTAGTTATAATAAAGTGAATGCAAAAGTTATTTTTGTAATGGTGCCTATAATTAGTTCCTATTATTGTAAATCTAGCCAAGCAAACTGTGCCAAGTCATGATATTTAAGGTTTCTACTATGGCTGAAATGGAAATCTAGTCTTCAACAACAAAGAGATAAACAAACCCTAGGAAACCTATGTGACCCGGATGCTACAGGCCCTGGTAAGCAGTTTTTTTTCTTTCTCTACACCCATGTTAAAGGTGGCTTTGCATTTCAGAACATTTCTAAAACCAGATTCAATTTGACATGCACGAAAAAGAGGCAGTTATTTTCCTAGAGGTTCCATAAGGACACGAGGAAAAGGAGTCTCATTACACCTCCCCCAGCAGTACTGAAAAAAATCTCATTTTTAATGTCTCTCTTATTTCCCAGAAAGTGGCTCTCCCTGGCCAGTCACCTGATTTCTTCTCTCTCTCTCCCACAACCCAAGGTTTTCAAAACTCTTTGCTGGTTCTGCTCTCTCAACTTTGAGAACAAACCTCCTGTGGCAGCCAGTCAGTGGCCCCTGACCCCCTAGTGCATGACCCACTCAGGCACATCTTTTCAAGGCTTCATTGCCCTCCCCAAGTGGGACTTCAATGACAATCTAATGCCAAGAAAATAAAATTTTCCTATGACATTACACCACCTTAATAGTTTGTGTTACATTTTAAACACTTAATAAGAAACTGGGCTTACTTCAACTAAAAGTCTCAATAAATTGACAGAAACTTTCCTATTCACAGTTTCCATGAAGGGGCTCTGCACCTAAGGTGTGGAATGAGTTTTTTCATGCAGAATAATCTTGCCTTAACTACAACCCTCTAAGAACAATACGCAGATTTTACATTTGAGTTTTGATCCAATTTCGCTCTTTAGACGGTGGGAATACTTCTAAAATGTGTTTTATTCTCACTTTTCTGAGAACGGCTTTTCTTTAAAAATATTGTCCTGTGTTTTACTATAAAGATATAAAATAGGAGCCAGCTCTGTGGCCTAGTGGTTAAATTCCAAGTGCTCTACTTTGGCGGCCAGTGTTCAGTTCCTGGGTGTGGACCTATACCACTTGTTGGTGGCCATGCTGTGGCAGTGACCTACATACAAAATTGAAGATTAGCACGGACGTTAGCTCAGGGAAAATTTTCCTCAAGTAAAAAGAGGAAGATTGGCAACAGATGTTAGCTCAGATGAGTCTTCCTCAGGAAAAAGAAAAAAAAGAAAGGAAAAAGAAAATAAACGTCACTGAAGTGGACAGTGATTATTATTAAAAAAAAAGAAAAAGTAGTAATATCTTTATTTAAAATGACAATCATGTAGTCCCACTTATTTATTTTTGTTTTTGTTGCTTTTGCTTTTGGTGTTAGATTCAAAAAATCATCACAAGATGTATGTCAAGGAGCTTTCCACCTATGTTTTCTCCTAGGAGTGTTATGGTTTCAGGTCTGACATTCAAGTCTTTAATCTATTTTGAGTTAATATTTGTGTATAGTGTAAGATAGTGGTCCAGTTTCATTATTTTGCATGTGGCTGCCTAATTTTCACAATACCATTTATTGAAGAGACTATCCTTTCCCTATGGTATATTCTTGGCCCCTTTGTCATAAATTAATTGACCATATATGCATGGGTTTACTTCTGGGTTCTTTATTCTGTTCCATTGATCTATGTGTCTTTTTTTATGCCAATACCATACTGTTTTGATTACTATAGCTTTGTAATATAGTTTGAAATCAAGAAACATGATGCCTCTAGCTTTGTTCTTCCTTCTCAAGATTGCTTTGGCTATTCTGGGTCTTTTGTAGTTTCATACAAATTTTAGGATTGTTCATTCTATTTGTGTGAAAAATGCCTTTGAAATTTTCATAGGGATTGTATTGAATCTGTTGATTTCTTAGGTAGTATGGACATTTTAATAATATTAATTCTTCCCATCCATGAGCATGGGATATCTTTCCATTTATTGGTGTCTTCTTCAATTTCTTTCATTAATGTCTTGTAGTTTTCAATATACAGGTCTTTCACCTACTTGGTTAAATCTATTCCTAGGTATTTCATTCTTTTTTATGCAATTATAAATGGGATTGTTTTTTTAATTTCTCTTTCTGATAGTTCATTATTAATGGATAGAAACACAACAGATTTTTGTATATTTATTTTGTATCCTGCAACTTTACTGAATTCATGTATTAGTTCTAACAGTTTTTAGGTGGAGTCTTTAGGGTTTTACGTATATGATATCATGTCATCTGCAAATAGTGACAGTTTTACTTCTTCCTTTCCAGTTTGGATGCCTTTTATTTCTTTTTCTTGCCTAATTATTCTGGCTAGGGCTTCCAGTCCTATGTTGAATGACAGCAGCGAGAGTGGGCATCCTCGTCGTATTCCTGATCTTAGAAGAAAGCTTTCAGCTTTTCACCATTGAGTATGATGTTAACTGTGGGCTTTTCATATATGGCCTTTATTACATTGAGGTACATTCCCTTATACTTGCTTTGTTGAGAGGTTTTATCATAAATGGATGTTGAATTTTGTCAAATGCTTTTTCTGCACCTATTGAGATAATCATATGATTTTACCCTTCATTTTGTTAATGTGGTGAATCACACTTACTGGGTTGCAGGTGTTGAAGTATCCTTGCATCCCTGGAATAAATCTCACTTGATCATGGTGTATGATTCTTTTAAAGTATTGTTAAATATAGTTTGTTAATATTTTGTTAAGTATTTTTGAATCTGTATTCATCAGGGATATTTGCCTGTAATTTTCCTTTCTTGTGGTATCCTTGTCTGGTTTTGGTATCAGAGCAATGCTGCTGGCCCCCTAAAATGAGTTTGGAAGAGTTCCCTCCTCTTCTATTTTTGGAAGTGTTTGATAAGGATTTGTATTAATTGTTCTTTGAATGTTTGGTGGAATTTACTAGTGAAGCCACCTGGTTCTGGATTTTTGTTTTTTGGGAAGTTTTTAATTACTGAATCAGTCTCCTTACTAGTAATCAATCTGTTCAGATTTTCTATTTCATCATGATTCAGTCTTGGTAGGTTGTCTGTTTCTAGGAATTTATACCTTTCTTCTAGATTGTCCAATTTTTTGGTATATAATTATTCATAATCATCTCATGATTTTTTATAAAAAGTCTTCTGTGGTATCAGGTATAACATCTCCTCTTTCATTTCTGATTTTATTTATTTGAGCCCTCTCCTTTTTTTGGGTGAGTCTAGCTAACGGTTTGTCGATTTTGTTTGTCTTTTCAAAGAACCAGGTCTTAATTTCACTGATCTTTTCTATTGCCCTTTTAGTCTCTATTTCATTTATTTCTGCTCTAATCTTTATTTCCTTGCTTCATTTGTTCTTCTTTTCCTAGTTCCTTAAGGTGTAAAGTTGGTTGTATATTTGTGACTTTTGTTTCTAGTTTGTCGCTAGTTCATAGCAATAAATTTCTCTCCTAGAAGTACTTTTGCCAAATCCCATAAATTTTAGTATGTTACATTTCATTTTCATTTGTCTCAAAGTGTCTGTTGATTTCTCTTTTGATTTCTTCTTTGACCCATTGGTTGTTCAGGAGCATGTTGTTTAATCTTTGTGAGTTTTTCAGTTTTCTTCATGTAATTAATTTCTAGTTTTGTACTGTTGTGTCTGGAAAAGATGCTTGATATGATTTCAGTCCTCTTAAATATATTAAGATTTGTTTTGTGGCCTAATGTTTAATTCATCTTGGAAAATGTTCCATGTGCGCTTGTGAAGAGCGTGTATTCTGTTGCTTTTGGATGGAATGCTTTGTAAATATCTGTTAAGTTTATCTGGTCTAATTTGTCATTTAAGGCTGATATTTCCCTACAGATTTTTTTGTCTGAATGATCTATCCTTTGATGTATGTGGGGTATTAAAGTCTCCTATTATTACTGTATTGCTGTCTATTTCTCACTTTAGGTCTGTTAATATTTGCTTTATATAGTTAGTTGTCCTATGTTGGTACATACATATGTACAAATGTTATATCTTCTTGTTGGATTGATCTTTATCTTTATGTAATGCCCTTCTTTGTCTCTTATTAAAGTCTTTGTTTTATGGTGTATTTTGTCTCATATAGGGATAGCTACTTCACCTTTCTTTTGTTTCCCATTTACATGAAATACCTTTTCCACCTACTACTTTTACTATATATTTATGTTTCCAGTTAGATTTATTCTTTCATATGTGTTTTTGTTATTAGTTAGCACCCTTTCTTTTCAGCTTAAAGAAATCCCTTTAACATTTCTTTTAAGGCTGGTTTAGTGGTGATAAACACCTTTAGCTTTTGATTCTCTGGAACTCTTTATCTCTCCTTCACTTCTCAATGATAAGTTTGCCAGGTAGAGAATTCTTGGTTGGAAGTCTTTTTCTTTCAGCACTTCAAATATATCATGCCGCTCTCTTCTGGCCTGCAAAGTTTCTGCTGAAAAGTATGCTAATAGTCTTATGGGGCTTCCCTTTTATGTAACAAGTTGTTTTCCTCTTGCTGCTTTTAAGATTCTCTCCTTGTCTTTCACTTTTGGCATTTTAATTATAATGTGTCTTGGTGTAGGTCTCTTTGGGTTCCTCTTATTTGGAAGTCTCTGGACTTCCTGGATCTGGATGTTTGTGTTCTTCCCCAAGTTAGGGAAGTTTTTAGCTTTTACTTCTTCAAATAAGTTTTCTGCCTCTTTCTGTCTCTCTTGTCCTTTTGAGAATCCCAAAATGTGAACATTAGTCCACTTTATGTTGTCCCATAAGTCCCTTAAACTGTCTTCACTTTTTTCCATTCTTTTTTCTTTTTGCTGTTCTGATTGGATGAGTTCCTCTGCCCTGTCTTCAAGTTCACTGATCCTTTCTTCTGCTTCACCTTATGCTGTTGAACTCCTCTAGAGGATTCTTCAGTTCAGTTTTTGTCTTCTTTAGCTCTGTGACTTCTATTTGGTACTTTTGTATCTTTTCCATCACTTTGTTGAAGTTCTCACTGTGTTCATCCATTCTTCTCCCAAGTTTGGTGAACAACTTTATGACCATTACTTTGAACTCTTTATCAGGTAAATTTCTTATCTCCATTTCATTAAGGGTTTTTTTTTTTTTTTTTTGAGGCTTTATTTTGTTCTTTCATTTGGAACATATTCCTTTGTTTCTTCATTTTACTTGATTCTTTGTGTTGGTTTCTATACAGTAGATGAAACAACCACCTCTCCTGGTCTTGAAGGAGTGGCATCGTGTAGGAGGTGAAACTTTGTCATTCATCTCAGCTGCTTCAGCTCTTGGTTGTGTCTCAAACCTTTGTGCTCATCCAAGCAGGCTATTATATTTTTAAGAGCTCCCAGTAGTTGAGGATGTGCCAAGACCTGTCAGTGTCCCCAAGAGGAGAGTCTCCATGCCTAGATTCAGGCTGACTGGAAGACAGATCCTCAGGCATCGACTTTTAAAAGTATACAAATTCATACGGTTCTGTATGACTGCAAATGCAGCTCTGCTGGCCACCAGAGCCAGGTGATCTGAAAAATTAGGACTTTAGACGAGTGTATAAAAACTCTTTTCTGGGTGATACAAGTGAGCTGGAGTAAGGCAAAAGGAGAACAACAAAATGGCATCCACATCCTATGTTTATTGATAGCAGTTTTGTAGGCCAGTAAATGTATGCCAAATCTGAAGTATGCTCCTCAGGCTGAAGCTCCAGGACCATTAAGTGGCCTATTTCACAGAAAGACTGGAGGATGTGCCTCAGTTCACTGTGTCACCAGTGTCCTGGGGGTAGTAGCCACCCAGAACTGTCCCTCCAATTGCCATAATCTTGTGGGACTCAGAAATGCAAGCCTCCTTGACCACCAGAGCCAGATGATCAAGGGTTATCCCCTGGCACCAGCTGCAAATCCAGGGACTCAGAAACCAGGGCAACAGAAGCATTCAAAACTTCCCTCCAGGGGACACTGGTGCTCTGGAGCATGGCAAAGGGTGAGTGCAAAGATGATAGTGCCTTCCCCCCAAAGTATCTGGAAAGGATTATAGATAGCCACTAGGTGCATGTTTAATTAGAAATCTGCCCCTCAGGTCACAGCAAAGATGATTAGCTATTAGGCCTCCTTCACAGAAAGACTAAACTCCTGGATCTGTTGCCTCTTGCTGTGCCCTGGATGTGGTAGATGTTTAAGAACTCTTTCTCTGTTGGTTACTGTCCTTGAGACCCCTGAGCATAAGCCCCAATGGCCACCAGAGCCAGGTGATGTAGAATTGTGCCCTGGTAGCAGTTGATTTTTGAAGTTAGATATTTTAGGGACTCATTTCTCAAGTGTATGTCTTAAAAGTTGGGATGCCCCATGTGGGGTCCAACCCTTTGCTCCTCAGGGAGAAGCTCTGGGTTTTGAGTTTCCTCCTGGCTGTGGGTCACCATGCCAGGTGTGGGGTTTATGGCAAGATTGTGTCCCAGCTTCTCCTACCCACTTCGATGTGGTTTTCTTCTCTTTTGCCTGATGTATAGTCATCAGCCCATCCTTTAGATTTTTTTAAGAGGGAATCGATATGTAACAGTAGACTCGGTGTGTTCATGGGAAGAGGTGAGTTCAGGATCTTCCTACATCGCCATCTTGGACTGGAAGTACATCAAACTAAAAAGCCTCTGCACAGCAAAGGAAACTATCAAAGAATGAAAAAGCAACCTACTCAATGGGATAAAATATTTGCAAATCATATATCTGATAAGAGGATAATATTCAAAATATATAAAGAATTCATACAACTCAATAGTAAAATAAGAAATAATGTGATTAAAAAATGGGCAGAAGGTGGGCCGGCCCAATGGCATAGTGGTTAAGTTTGCCTACTCTGCTTTGGTGGTCCAGGGTTTGCGGGTTCGCATCCTGGGCATGGACCTACACACTGCTCATCAAGCCATGCTGTGGCGGCATCCCACAAACAAAGTAAAGGAAGATTGGCACATATGTTGGCTCAGGGACAATCTTCTTCAAGCAAAAAGAGAAAGAATGGCAACAGATGTTAGCTCAGGGCCAATTTTCCTCAGCAAAAAAAAAAAAAAATGGGCAGAGAGTATGAACAGACATTTTTCCAAACAAGACATACAGATGTCCAACAGGTAGATGAAAAGATGCTCTACATCATTAGTCATCAGAGAAATGCAAATCAAAACCATGATGAGATATTACTTCACACCTGTTAGAATGGCTATTGTCAAAAAGACCAGAAATAAAAAGTGTTGGCGAGAATGAGAAGAAAAGGGGAATCCTTGTGCACTGTTGGTGGGTATGTAAATTGGTGCAGCCACTATGGAAAACAGCATGGAAGTTCCTCAAAAAATTAAAAATAGAACTACCATATGATCCAACAATTCCACTTCTGGGTATTTATCCAGAGAAAAGGAAAACACTAATTTGAAAAGATATATGCAACCCCCATGTTCATTGTAGTATTATTTACAGTAGCCAAGATACGAACACAACCTAAGTGTCTGTTGATGGATGAATGGATAAAGAAATTGTTGTACATATATATATATATATATACACACAATGGAATATTATTCAGCCATGAAATGAATGAAATCTTGCCATTTGCGACAATGTAGATCAGCCTCAACGGCATTATGGTGAGTGAAATAAGTCAGACAGAGAAACACAAATACCAAATGATCTCTTTTTATGTGGGGAAAAAAACTGAATCAATTAAAAAAAATAAAGCTTATAGGTACAGAAAACATATTGGGGGTTGCCAGAGGTGGAGATTAGGGGATGGCAGATGTAGGTGAACCGTTTTTGGTTCGAGTTTTTTTTAGTTTAAATAAATTCAATTAAAAAAATTATAATGATCGTTTTGTTAGGTGGGCATCTCCTAATTTTAGTTTTCTTATTTTGATTCTTTCTTACTTTTTCCTGATGTTTCTATTTTCTCCTTGGTTTCAACTAAGCAAGAAAAGAGTTATGGAATTGAAGAATTACTTTTACAGTGTTGACAGAAATATGCTAGTGAGTAAGGGAAGAAGAACATTAGAAGGCTGATCTTTAAAATTGTTTTTCATATACTCAACCCTTGACATTTCTCATTTTCTGTGATATGTGTCCATGTTATTCCTCTTCTCTTTATTTTTTTGTTTCCTCTTTCATTTCCATATCTTTTTCTACTTCATTCTTCACCTATGAACCTTTTAATAGAACTTCTATTTGAAGTCTGACAGTGCTGTTTAGTTTCCTAAGGAACTGACATTTAAACCTGTTGTCTGAGTAGTCTAGACTCTGCTTTCTAGAGCCCTTCCCAATAGTATGAAAACCAGGAGGTTTTCCTTCATAGCTTTTGCCTCGGTAATTCAACTCTAAGAATTTATTCTACGGAAATTAGCATGTACAGATTTATGGGGACAGTATAGGACATAATTTTTAGAAACCAGGCTCTCACATGTAACCTCTTGGACTTGCATCTGAAAACTTACTAATTCTGTGACTTGTGAATATTAATTGAAATATTTGGCCCTCAGTTTTCTCGCTTACAAAATGGAAATATGACTAACATCTACCTCAAAAGATTGTGGTGACGAGTAGATAAGATAGTACGTGTAAATCCCTTAGCATAGTGCCTGGCACATAGGAAGATCTTTATACACATGAGCTGTTGTTAGCTAGGATTACTAATGTTATTATGTGACAGAAGCATGAAATACATGTGTATGTGTATGTCTGTATATGTCTGAGGGGGTCCCCAGTGCATTATTTTCATTTAAAGAATGAAAAGATATCCAACAATAAAATATTAATCAAATAAATTGTAGTACATCCATTCTTGGGTGTAGACGTTAAGAATAATAATCTTGATGAATATTTACTAATATGAGAAAATGTTCCCAAATATAAAGTGAAAATAATAGAATTAAAAGATGTACATTGATCCTATAAAGGAAGGAACACTGGAAAAAATAGCAAAATGTTAGTAGTTTTGTACAGGTGATTTTTATTTCTTTATACTCGTATGCATTTAAAAATATCTATAATGAACATTATATAATATGAATATAATTACGGAAATAATAGGCTTGTGTTTGAGAATAGAATGAGAACTTGGGAACCAAGAAAGCTTGTGGTTCTTCACTGTCATTTAACACATGAACAACCCAAAACAGAGTGTCTGAGGCCTGTCAAGGGTCATGGAGGTTGAATAGCTGTGCAGTTTGGAATAAGAGAGACGATGACTGTGCTTTCTAACTCTTGGCTATTGGAGGATTTGCAAATAAATACCCAACTAAATATTTAAAAGAATATCAGAGAGATGTTGAATTCAAATCAATTTCAAATAGCATCTAATGAACTGAAAGCATGGCATAGCCATAAAAATGTTTATTGCTGATGAGGTCGTACCATGAAACCGGCAGGCTACACAGAACTGCAGCATCTATGCCCAGTGTGCCCTTTCCTCTGCCATTGGCATACACAGGAGTGTGTGAGCCAAGTCTGAAGATAACATGTGCACACAACAGATTCAGACGTGGGGATTTCTAGAGCACTTATGATGGGCCATAGGAGGGATGTGTGGGAACAGGAGGTAGGCATACAAGCCTGGCCTAAAACAAAGCCTTCATAATCCAAATGCAGAGGCAATTTTAGACAAGGAACCCTGTGTCTGTCACTTAGGCTCGTTCTTATATCCAGCACTACCCTTACCTGGAGAACACTCACATGCGTGCATACACACATAGGCAAATAAACATGCTCTCTCTCTTTTCCAAAGAATTCTGATCTGAGTCCCGGGTAAAACTGTGTTGTAAGCAAAAGCTGAAAGAGCTGTTTTCACTACAAAGGCATTCAGGGTACAAAATGTAATTTAAAAGGGGTTGAGAGGTATTCTTTTCACTTTTGTGAGGAACACAGAGTTAATTGCTTCAGAGTCTGGAGCACTGCTGAGAACAAAGCATCAGTGTGGCGCCTGAAGTCCTCAGGGTCTCAGCAGTAGGGTTCTCTAGGGTGGTGGCAAGGTGCCGGGTGGTCAGAAAATGCCAGCAAGCACAGCAGGACCTGGAAGAGGAGGTGAGATGCCGCGGAGCTGGTGGAGTCAGCATTCTTGTCTAGGCCCTGGAAATGTAACAAGGCATTTGTGCTCCTTAGTACTGTGCTAGGTGCCAGGACACAGCAGAAGAGAAACCAGGTCCCAGCCCCTAGCCTTCCCAGAGATAGAATCAAGTGAAGAAGATGGCCATCAAACAATTACACAAGCGATTACTTAATTCTCATTTCAATCAGTGCTCTAAAGAGAAGCACAGGGCCTATAAGGATGCATACGATGGAGAAAACTAATCCGGTTTGGAGGATCAACTGTAGAGGCCTTAATGGGAGACATGTCTACAAGGAGGCCCAGCTAGAAGACAGAACAAAACCATCAAACGCCATATTGGTAGACAAGTGGATCTGATTGTGAGTACGTGTGATATTCCCACTATGAATTGAAGGTTTAGTTTGCAATAACAGGAGAGGAAAAAGGCAGTGAAATATGATTAGCACTGTACCAATGATCTTAAATTTAACCTCAAGTTTAGATAGCTTGATGCTATTCCTTATGTGTCCTCAGTTATCAAACATATTTGGGACCCAGTAACAAGAGATACTTAAGTAGATACAAAATCCTGATCCTAACAAGTAAAAAGTACAGACTAGCCATGTTTCATAAAACAACTTGGTAAGTCATATTACGATGGATATGTTCTATCTTTTTATATATTCCTGTGTAGATACTCAGTTTTCTGAAATTATAATTAGTAAATGTAAACCAACTGTAATTCAGGTACCATGGTCATTCTAAATTTTATCTACTCTGTTCTCTCAAACATGAAATGTTAGAAACAGAAGTGACCTTTGAAACCCAGTCCAACTTTACATTTTTTGGGGAACGGAAGTCCAGATAGTTAAGTGATTTGATAGTATCTGCAGAGCAGAGTTAAGACTCTGCCAGGCCTTTGCTCTGCCTTGCTCCATTCGAGAATGCTAGGAGTTTTCCTGTTTATCCTCTATTTCATTCATTAATGTGTTCTGGGGAGCTATTTTTTAATTTTCTGCTTTCACCATCCCCTTTAATCTTAATTCTTTTCTAATTCTTTCTTGTTTTCTCACTGTTATTTTGCATCTCTTTTTTCACCTTCCAATTTCTTTCTGATTTTATCCATTTCACATTTACTTATCATTGTGTGAATAAAAGAGAATGCAAATAAGAAAAAACAGGAATGAATTACTTATTAAATGTAAACAATGAGAAACAGCATAATAAGAGAACTTGAGGAGAGTGAAAAAATATAGGAACTAAAATTTCCAGTAGTCAACCACATGAAGATCTCACAGCAGGAAATCATATCTCTTTTTCTTGTATTGTAATCAAAATGATTACATCTTTTGTTCTACTGAAAAAGTTAAAAAGAAATGAAATTGTATTTAAAGTATCAAAATTTAAATATTTTCCATTGCTAATATAAATTAAAGTACATGTAAAAATCCAAAAACTGAAACTATTTTATATATTTTCAAAAAAGTTATTTTTCTTATAATATTAAAAATTATTAATTTCCATTAAATGGGACAAAATTCAATTTTAATTAATAAACATTGAATTTTAAAATAAAATTATTTAAATAAATATAAAATTTAGTTTAAAAATTTATATTTTATTAAATATTTTAATAAAATAAAATTATTTCCAATTCTAATGCTCAATATCCATCTAGTTGCAATGACCATAATTAGTGTCAAGACAGGTTATATCTAGACCTGTACGTGTACAAATCTAAGAGAATTTTAATTCTTTAAGAGAGGAGAGCCAGCCCTGATGGCCTAGTGGTTAAAGTTAGCACTCACCACTTCTGCGGCCTGGGTTCGCTTCCGGGTTGCAGAACCACACCACCCGTCTGTCAGTCTGTCAGTTGCCATGCTGTGGTGGCAGCTCACGTAGAAGATATATAACCATGCTCCAGGGCTTTGGAGAGGAAAAAAAAAAGTAAGATTGGCAACAGATGTGGCGAAACTTCCCTGCAGGGTGGGGTGGGGGGGAGAGCAGAATATTCCTCAGGTGCGACATGCAGTGTTGCAAATACCATGCTAATTTGTGAGTACCTCTCGACCTACACTTTGGAACACAAAGAGAAACAAGAAAACAACTCTTAGCACAACTGGGAAATGAAACATCATTATGCAAGAAACTGTTGGATTCATGTTATCTGAGTTAAGCACTTTTTTGCCTCACCTAAACACTCTGCTGTTTAGATCTTCGTAGCATTCTGAAATAGCACTACTCACAAACATTCATGACATTAGACAGTAGCCGCCTTTTATTTTGAAGACCTAGGGCAAGAGATGTGGAGAAATGTTTTTTCAGAGTCTGAATAGTGTTAATCAGAAGAGCAAATGTTAAGGATTCTCAGGGACAGTCTGCCACATTAAGTGCAGAAGGCTGCGTGGCAGAAGTGTGTGTATGCTCTTGTGTGTGTGTATGTGTGTGTCTATCTGTGTAATCTGTAGGGTCCCCTAGAGCATAGAATTCACAGCAAGGGATCATTTTGCCTTAGTCACAGGGTAGCACGGCTTAGTTAGTCCATTCTCTCAAAATGAATATGGACCACAACTGTTGGTTGGATTTGCCTGGTGGAAGTATGCTCATTAACTATCATTCATAGCATTCTTCTAACATTTAAAAATGTCAACAAAAGATATATATTGAAAAGTAATTCACTACAGAAAGATCTACATATATAAAGAAATCTAAATCTATGTATATATGCATGAACAAATTTTATCAATTAGGATTAGATCTGGCTGTGAGAGAAAAGCTAAAATAAGAGTGGCTTAAATAAGATGAAGTTAATTTATCCCTCACACAAACAAAATCTAAAAGTAAGCAGTGGTCCAGGGCTGATTTGGCAGCTATGCTCCATGAAGTCTCCAAAAACCCATGATCTTCCCAGCTCATCACCCTGCCATCCCTAAAGTGTGGCCCGTGACCCCGTGGTCCAAGAATGTCTGAAATCTGAGTCCCACATGTTTTCTACTCCATGTTTACCATGCTCACTCAACCTTGTTCACTTATCTACCTGCATGTCCGTGCTGTTCATTCTGAATCAGCCAGTTTCTTTATTCAGCACTGATTAATATACTAATTGCACTGAACTTTGTTTCTATATTTGCAGTTGTGCTAGGTTCGCTCTTGAAATATCCCAACTTCATTTCTACTGTTCCATTCCATTTCATGAAAGTATTAAAACCTTGGAGACAGAACACTGCTGATGCCTTTTGCGAACAGCATACCCACAAATACTTTCTGTACTGTGGTGGCAGAGGTTTTAGATTGTGCTCTGACTTTAGGGCATAAAAAATAACATCTGGTTTGATTATTGCCTGAAAGATTTTGCCATCACGACATGTCCTTCATTCTGAGATTAGTTCTCATGGTTCATTAGTAAATACTCTATCCCCACAGCTATGACAATTAGGGTTACAATTATTATTAATTCTTATTTGGATTTTACTACTTTTGTTAACACTTACTGCATTTGTTTAATTATGTTTGGTGATTGCTGGTGAATTTTATGTTTTTCTTTCTAGATTCTAAATCAGGTGTTAGAAAAATGCTTATTTAACACAGTTCTTGGCACATAGGTACTCAAAAATATGTATTCCATTTATTAGTTAATGATTTATACTGCATGTGCATTAACAAAAAAAACAGTTATAATACTGTTTGAAAGAAGAAAAAATTTTAATTCAAAAATCTTTGTCAGTTTTTATTAAAGCAGGAAGAATCAAGGCAATGGGACTGAAATGCTGTAACCGTTATTAACTATACTTGGAAATAATAATCAATCATCTGTTTATTCCAACCTGGACTCAAAAATGGTAAAAGAATTCAACAGAAGCAGGGAAAGTATAAGTTACTAACATATATTTTGAGTAAACACTAGAATTTAAAATCAGTGGAGGGCAAAAAATCATAATCCCTAAAAACCTTTGAGAGAATGATGTAAATCAATCATTTGAAGTAGGCTTTTGTGCTTTGGAGTATCTCAGGAAGTTGTGAAGTCTCGTCTAGCCCTGTATTCTACTAAAGGTATCTAGAAGCATAGCCTCAGATCTAGTCCATATCAGGACAGTCTAGACAGGAGGAAACCTTAAACATCTGGGGGCCTTGGTTTGGCAGGTAACAACTTGTATCAGTTACCAAATCATTTTTTTCTGTAGACAGTGATAAGAAATATTTCCACATAGCAATTCTGTTGTCCATTTCATACACCATCCTATCTGTTGTCCTCAAACTCCTCATCCACATTTCCTGCAAGTACATTTTGGCAAAGGGCAGAGGGAATAATTCTATATGCCTCCAAACCTTGAACTTGCCATATAGTTGCCATGCATAGTGTTATCTCTCCCCATGGATGAATTTTGAGGCAGATCTCTATTTTTGCCTCATTTCTTCAGTTTATGAAGCCTGGATTTCCTATTGTTCAGGTACAAGGAGTTTATGGTTATATAAACAAGTACATTTAAAGGAATGTATAAGTTGAATTTGGACTTTAAATATAAAGATGTGTCAAGGAATTTACGCATTAACCGCTCTTGCATACCATTTTACTACATAAGGGAATAAATGGAGTAAAGCGTGGGGTAACTCATTTTCCCCAATGCTATAAAATTTTTCCAAAGATAAATATTTGTTTTTCATTTTCTTGAGAAATTAAAATTCAGATGATTAGATTTTCTTTCCCCAATTTATCTGGACTCAGCATCCCTACAAATTTACTATTTACTCATAGTTATGGTATAAAAAATGTCTTAAAGTTTTTTTATTAAACATCACCTCTACCAAAACTATCAGATTTTTCAGTCATCTAATTGTATGTATCTTATTTTATAATTAGAAATTTGATTTCTTTGAAATAATGAGAAAATGACTTGCTTCTCCTTGCTTATAAAAGACCATTGAAAAAACTATTAATGTTTTGCAAATGAGAAGAGGTAGCAGTTGCTATGGAATGAGGTTTTGGTTTTAATAAGGACAATATATAGAACTGTTCAATCCTCAGATGGCTTTCAAAGCATTTGTTGATTAACATTAGTTTTTAAGGAGAATATCTATTAGGAGTCCATGCAGATGTATGAGAGAATCAAGATTACTTTTATATGTGTGTACAGTCATTAAAGGCATAGAATTTTTTTTAATTTGGTTTATTAATATAGTATATGTTTAATACTATTTAAGTGCTTATTATGACTTAAAGTTTTGTCCATTTTATCAATTTCAAGGTTTTAGATTAGAGAGGTTTTTACTTTAAGGTTCTTAAAATTATGACAGTCTTTCTGGGTTATCTGATATTCAGTGAAGAAGCTAGAACAAAAGTGGGCTCAATCATCCTTAAAGTCTTATACGTATTAGAATTGTTATAAAAGCAAAAGTCAATTACAACCCTGATTGATTGATAACAATGTACCATAAAGCAAGTTAGCTGAAAAGATTAGCATTCAAATTTCCAGGAGACTTATAAAAGAAAATCCCTAGCACACAACTTATAATCAACGTCAAGATTTATCCAAATCTGTCAATTGAGTTTTCTGTTATGTTCTCAGAACAGCTGAGAAATGTAATTAGTAAAAAATGGCAGAACAGTACCACTGCCTTGTTAATTGGCAACAACTTTGAGTAAAGGCTGCCATGTGCAGAAGAAGACAGGGAAGTGATAATGACCCCCACTTGGTGACTTGGTCTCACACAATTACATGACCATCCTCACCAGCACCAAGAGTTCCTCTCAATCTTAAATTTACAGGTAAAAGGAATGACACCCAAAAAGAAAGAGTTACAACTAATCTAAATAAGCAGAAATAGAGGGGAAGGTGTCCAAAGGTGTCTGGAAGTTGTCCAAAGCAAGGAGGTGGTTTCAAATAGCCCTATTGGAGCCTTTCAAAGATGTTGTTATTCATAGTTTCATTTGAAAAAACATTGCTCTCTGATAAGAGGAGAGTTTATTAGAGAAGTTTATCAAGTATTAGTTTACTCAATTTAATGGAATTTAAACATCGTTGAAAAACTGGAAATTTTAAGACTTTTTGAAAGTGAAAAGTTTAAGTAAGGTGTATAAATGTGACAAAAGGGTTGTTAGAATGACAAAAAGTGAAGCTAAAGAAAGAATGTCTGTAGATTTCTCTGTGAAGGTAATTCTGAAATTTAGACACAAGGCTATGGGGGCAAACCTGGGAGAATTTCTACCTGCGAGACTGCTTGAAGGCAGAGGCAGCTCTCTTCTCTCTTCTCTGTCTTTTCATCTGTCTCTCTCCTCTCCCTTCTTTCCTCTCCCTGCTTCTGTCTCTTTCCTTCCATGGAAGTTCTCAAATTCTGGTCAAGTAGCTGCTCACTAGTCAATCTGCAAGTCAGTCATTGAATCATCAAGTATTTACTAGGCTTTTGGAAGCTAATCTTTTTCTGACCAGGAATGGAGGACTATATGGCAATTCTCCAAAACAATATGGTTTTAAATTTTTGTTGCAATATCTAAAGCTAACTATTTAACTTACTTAACTAAAGGAACATTTTGGCATTTATGGTAACTATTTTTTACATCTTTATTAGTTTTAGCAGATATGTGAAAAAAATGAGTTCACACAGTATCTTCTAATAAGACACATGATCCCAAATCTTTGGTAGCAAGATTTAAATATCTGATGTTAGAGGACTACTCTACTAAATTATTGTGTATTCATTAGATGAAATATTGTAAGAACCCTACTAAAATGATATTTATGAAGTGTGTATGGAAACAGTTTGTTATACTGTTAAGAGAAAAAAAAGAAAAAATTAAATTTTTACTAAGATTCTGTTGTCTATGAGATTAGTGAGACTGTATTAAATAGCTGGGTAAAAAAACGCATGATATATTGTGGCCAGAATGTGCTTATTGGTATCACAGAGTATATGTGATTGTTCATATTAATAAGAAATGCAGGAATTCAGTTTTACCTGAGACACAGTCTGGAACCACCCACAAGGAAACAGAGTGAACCCCACACTGTCCCACAGCCTGGCAAGAGCAGAAGCAAGACAGATACTCAGACAATGGATATTTCCAGTGCTAGACCAGGTAAGAGAATCCATCTCCGGTAATGAGTAACTAGGGGTAGGGATTTTCCAAGGGAAATAGACCTCTTTAGTACAATTGACTAACAAATATCTACACTTTAAAGGATCTTTGTGTAAATACAGATTTAGAGATGGATCATTTTCTGCAAATAACAATAAAGGCTTTGAAAGAGGAAAACTCATATCAATCAATGCACACTAGAAGGGCAAAATGTGCATAAAGAAGAGGAAATTAGGCTGAATGGAGATACTTCTCTGTGCGTTTGACCAAAGCTTTTCACTATCTCCTTAGTGGGAAGGAGTTGGAAATTAATATCAGAATCTCACCACTGTTCATTGAAAGTTGTAAATTTTTATATTAATTATGTTGTCATTCTATTTTTAATTGTAGCTAATTTCTTTATTGTCTTTATAAAGAATCAAAGATTCTCTGAAAGTGGAGTTCTAGATAGCTATGTAGACCAGTTTAGATCTTACCTTTTACAATAAAATTTCTGGGTTTTAATTGGTAAAACCATATAATCAACTCTTTTCAAGATGTTCACTCACATCTGTCTAATTGTACAGCATAATAGAGTTAAAATTATATATGAATATCGACACAGGCTGCTAGGAAGCCAGAGGAAAATATAAATAATTCCATTAGTGGGACGAGGTTTGAGACTGATTTACTGTCCCTTTTATAAGATTTATATTATTGTTATTCTACTAATATTTATTTATATATTACCGTGTTTCAGGAAAAAGTTAAGGAGAATTGATGCCAATATTATCTGTGGAATATTTTTTAAAATTTAGTTACCACAATAACATCTTATTAATTTGTCTATTATCAACCAACATCATGAATTTTGGCTACTTTTTTTCAGTTTTATGGTGTCAATGCCCTTCAGCCAAAGACCACTAGGAATACAGCTGCAGGTGAACAGGGTGGGTTTAATCCGCATAGCGGTGAGGGAGAGCACACACCGTGGGGAATCATGGAGCGCCTCAGTAAGAGATTAGATAGGACCCATTATAGGATTTTGGCTTTGAAGGCTGAGTAATTGGGGAGAGTCTAAGGAAGTGGCGCTTTGTTCTGGGTTGGATGCTGTCAGGAAACTGGGGTAATTCTATAATTGGGTATCTCAATAAATCTTATCAATAGTAAGAGATGAAGATGTAATTGATGAAGAAGCAGAGTCATTAATATTAGCTGGAAAAGGGGGATATTTTATATTTTGCTGGTAGCTGAGACCAAAACAGATATTGTTTTCATCTCACTTGATGAGGATCTCAGAGTAACCTTGTCTGAGGTTGGTATTCTATGAAATTGTTTATATTCAACATGAGAACAGCATGCACTAGCTGTGAAAATCATGCAAGTTCTCAGATGTCAGGAATTTCTCAATGGCAATGTCATATTCTAAGGCATTACCGTCATGCCCATTTTCACAAGCTTTAATGTTTGTCTGACAGCTTTGGCTGAATCTGGCCAGAGACTAAGATCTCTGAAAAATAAAATAAGCAAAAGACATATTTATTAGCCAAATATTTTCCTAAAGAGTTCCTATTTCCATTGGAAAAATGCCTACCCCCAGTTATTACTGGAGATGGTTTCTCTTTCTTGCTCAAGTACAAGAGATATCCTTTGTCTGGGTATCTCTTCTGGCTTTGTTTTTCCCCAGTTGAGGGGCATGAGCCTCAGCTGGCCTGGGAGGAGTCAGTTGCCTGGATTAGGAATATACTGAATGTTGCAGCGGCTGTGCCAAGGAGAAGGAAAGTACCAGTGAAATAAACCAGACAGAAGTAGGGGAAGGATTATCACTGCAAAAATGCAGAGCCAGTTGAGTCAAAGGTCATACTGCAGAGAAGGGAGGTCAAGTCCCTATGAGTCTGCAGGTCCAGAGATGGGTCAAAACAAGGAACAAGAATGAGGTGCATGGGAGCATGGTCCAAGAAGACACCTTCACATGTGGAACATGCTGCCTCTGGGAAACTGTTTGCTTCACCCTGTTTTGTAGGTGAACCCCATCTGCTAAAAGTGGCCATGTCTTCATATAGGTACCTCACCCAAAACATGCAAAGGAAAGAGAATATAAAAACATATATCTAGGAGTAATTTTAACAGAAAACACGTAGCCCCCATTAAGGATGTTCACATAAAACTGATATGGTTGATATGTGTTATTTTCAAAGGACCATTTTCCAAAGCCTCAAAAGAAAAGAAAAAACTCAGAAACAAAACAGAAAATATGTATTGAGAGCGGAGACTATGTATGAAGTGCTCTGAAGGTGGTGCCTGACATCCAGAAAGAAAAGCCTTGGTTTGGCATGAAGAAGCTGACCATCCAGGCTTAACCTTTTCCTGCCTGCATTATTCTCAAGCGGCCTGTTTGCCTCCCTCTGTCCCATCCTCCACTTAGCAACCAGGATGACTTTTAACTGAATAAAAATTGGTTCATGTTGTGTCCCAACTTAAACCCTTCGACGACTCCCTAAAGTCCCTATTTTCTATGGAGAGTACCACTGTGTTATTTTTTAAGAGATTTTTAAGAGATGTTAAAAGGCATTACATCTTTTTAAGGTTCTTTGGGCAAATAAGTTAGAAAACACCAATTCAGCAATGTTAAAGAGGCTTCTGTACCTCAGGATTCTTTAAAGCCATGACTCAAATACAGCACTCAGCGTCCATGAGTTCCGTCTTCCCATGGTACACATAGTAAGACCATGAGGACCCAGGTACCAAAGAACACTGTGAGAAACGTCTCTAAGAAGTCCAGAATCGTTTATCTTGTATCTGAGGACATTCTTGACTTGTTCCTGCCAAGCACACCAGTCTCCATGTCCTCAAACTGTTCATTCCATACACTCTTTCCAGTGACTTCTTCAAGGCACCTTATTTGCTCTGGCCACTCCCTTTATGCCTCCTGTATACATCACCTTTTTAGTGCCGTTCACTTATTTTGACAACGGTTTTATTATATACCTGCCCCCACACTCCAAAGATGAGTTCCTTGAAGGCAGACCCCTGTCATGTGTTACTGCATTACTATCCCCGAGCCTCTCACATAGTAGTGTTTGCTGAATGAATTCTACCTTAAATAAAGGGTGTCTGCTTCAAAATATCTGCCTTTTGGTACTGTTCTTGCCTGATATTATTGTGTGGACAGTTGTTTTTAGAAAGAGAAAAGGAAAAAGATCTTAAAGTATTCTTTTCTCTTTTATTATATTATAAATCAATAAGTCAGTATTGCAACACTTCAAGGCCATTTCTCTCTGAAAGCTTATAGTTAGTCATTTTGGTTAAAAATGGCCTCACAAATAGGCATCTGGCATCACAAGAGCTTTGCAAGAGAACAAATAAAATGCTGCCAAGGAATATGGCCACAGGAAACCAGTTCTATGTATTTTTTTTGTTATTGTTGTTTCAAGGTTAAACACTAGACTGATGAAAAATGTATAGAATTACGGAATTTCAAGTAGATTTGAAGAGACTTTACAGGTCATTTGGCTCATCTCTTTCTTGAATTCTAATTTTTTTGCTGTTAAGAGGTTGTACATCTTCTGTTTAGACACGACAGTTCCATTGGTAGGGAATTAAGCTCAATCTCTCTTGTGATAAATCTGACTGGTCTGCGAGGTATTTCTATTGATCTGAAAAAAGAAAAAAAAAAAATTATGGCTCTACCTATTATCCTAGTGTTGCCCTAAAGGGCCATATGGCCCTTTGTCACAGAGTAACTCTTCAAATAGATAATATCACTGCTTCCCATTCATATTCTCTTCCTAACGGGCCATATGGCCCTTTGCCACAGAGTAACTCTTCAAATAGTTAATATCACTGCTTCCCATTCATATTCTCTTCTCTAAAAGTAATCAGTCCAAATCCTTCAACTCTTGTCCATATGTCCCCAGTTTAGTGGTCCCTTGCCTCCTATGCTCTCTTATCTTATTACATTATTTTGTAACTTTTAAAGAAAGAATGGCATACAGAAATGAATCCTCAACTCAATGTGTGCCAAAATCAGCACTCGAAAATTAGAAATACTTTCAGTTTAGGTATTATAGTCCAATTAATGTTGTTTTTGAACAATGACATTATACTATTCACACTTTGAAGATTATACTTTTGTCTAAAGCCTCTTCAGATTTCATTTAATGTACACAGTTTGC
The DNA here is from genome assembly GCF_057802395.1 of Ceratotherium simum simum. NCBI lineage: Eukaryota > Metazoa > Chordata > Mammalia > Perissodactyla > Rhinocerotidae > Ceratotherium > Ceratotherium simum. The sequence goes on along the minus strand of NC_141918.1, from coordinate 4,392,685 downwards.
CAGACTGTGTGCTCTATTATGTAGTCATGAATTTGGACTTTTGGAACTGTACGTTGAAACTTATATTTATTCTTCAAAAATTAATTTTTTTGAAGCATGCCTTTCCCCAGCCTATTAATAATTTCTATCATGGTTTTGTTTTCTATTAAACATTTACTGAGCATGTAAATGTATAAGACCACATGTTAGGGAGCAAGGATGCAAAATCTTATGTCATATTCCCTGTCTTCCAGAAATTAGAAGCCTATAAGAGAAGGCAGACAGTAATATCAGTAATTAAAGGATAACATGGAGACGACTTTAACTGAGTTATTGGTAAAAATGTTAAACAGTCAAGAAGGGTCCTGGGAGAATGCCAGTAATAATTCCCCTCCAGAATAGACTCTACCAGTATTCTCTACATACATGTTTGCAAATGTATTTTGAAGTACTCTTTTCCTGCTAGAGCTAGGTAGATGGATGCCCTGAAGCCATGGTTAATTTGGGCTACATCATAGGGTATGTTAACTATCTACAACAAGCCTGGAAACATAGTAGATGGAATTTTATGTGTAGCTACCTGGTCTAATCCCTTGTGATTAATTTGAATCCTTCTTGCTTAAGTTTATAATTATCTTCCTATTAACTATGAAGTGACCCAAATGTCCTTGAAAATGTCCTTGATCTTCTCTGTATCATTAAATAACCATGCTTTATTATCATCTTTCCAATAGACTCAACATGTCCAGTTCCATGAATCTTTCTTCAAATACTTCACACAATGAAACTTTCCATTTTATTTATGACACTAAAATCGGTTTTCTATTGTAATGACAAAATATAATCTGAATATAATAGTTTTAATGAGATCTGATAAACGCCAAATGGAGTTGAACAGTTATTTTATTTGGGCAAATACAGGATAATTTTCTTTTCAACAACCACATTTAGCTAGATTATTTTCTAGAACTTCACCCCTGTGGTTTATTCATTTTTGTAATCCTTATTTTTCTGCTCCCATCCACTTCCCTACACCACTATAAGGGAGGGAGAAGGGGTGGGGGAATCAGGAAAGAATTTACCATTAGCCTTTCATTATCTCAATTTAACAATTTTAGACCATTTCTTCCACCTATTAAGCTAAGCACAATTTCATAATTTTCTCTTCTTTGCTAGAAATTAAATGAAAGATTTTGCTAAGTTATATATCAACAGAAATCTGGGGGATATTTGTGGGATGAATTCTAATTGTTCTAAATCAAGAAGAGGGAGAGATTAGGCTGATTTTATTCTAAGACTAGAGTTAGCATAGTGCAATTCAGGAAGACTACCCTCAGGTTCACTAATTCACTAAAAGGAATCACAGAACTCAGAAAAGCTATTATAGGGGCCGGCCCCGTGGCTTGGTGGTTAAGTGAGCGCGCTCCACTGCTGGCAACCCGGGTTCGGATCCCGGGCTCGCACCGACGCACTGCTTCTCTGGCCATGCTGAGGCCGCGTCCCGCATACAGCAACTGGAAGGCTGTGCAGCTATGACACACAACTGTCTACTGGGGCTTTGGGGGGAAAAAATAAATAAATAAAATCTTTAAAAAAAAAAAAAAGAAAAGCTATTATACTCATGGTTATGGTTTATTGCAATGAAAGAACACAGATTAAAATCAGCAAAGGGAATCAGCAAAGGGACACATAGGGCAGGAATCAGGAGAGAACAGGTATGAAACTTCTAGTTATCCTCTCCCATTGTAGTCATGTCGACAGTGCTTATTTCTCGCACAAATGGTGTTTGAGAATGCGCATAGAATACTGCCAACAATACTGCCAACATTCCAGAGAAGCTCACCCAAGCCTTGGTGTCCAGGGTTTCTATTAGGGTTGGTTACATTAGGCATGGCTGACTGCCCACACGTCTGACTTTAGTCTCCAGCCCCTACAGAGGTCAAGCTCATGCCACGTAGCCTGAGACCTCCATCATAAATCACATTGGTAACATAGGTTGGCTGGCTGGCCCAAAGCCTCCAAGTAAACAAAGACAGTCTTTTAAGGCAGGACATGCTAAGGGATTAGAGATTACCACCCAGGAGCCAGCCGAGTTCCAAAACATTCTTTGGGTAGGACTGATGCTTTATTGCACAGATAGATTCTGAGTTTAGTGTATAGAGCATTTGGGAGAGAATAATTACTGAAACTTAGAGACTAGGATGGCATACTTAAACTTGGAAAAAATATATAATACCAAAGATTCCTTGGAATGTACTCAAAACCTTAGGGAGATAGGGTTGATGGAGAGGATTTGTCCTGTGAGACCCAACAATCCACTCTCTAACCATGTTTATTGAGAGGGCTCAGAGAACCCTCTTATCGCCAATACATTGAGGTATATAGTCATTCTATTTTTTCATTCATTAATTTATATGTATTGAATAAGCCAGAAAATATTCCAACACTTGGGATTTATCAGTGAGCAAAACAAAGATCTATGCCACTGTGAAACTTTCTTACATTTCAGTGTGGGAGGTGGGACGGAGAGACATATTATAAACAATAAAAAAAAACATGACAAATTAGTAAATTCATAATATGCCACAAGATGATAAGTGCTGTCTAAAAAGAAAGAACTAGGCCAGAATAAGTAGGATAACAAGTACCAAGTGGGTGTGGCACATTACAATATTAAATATTAAATGTGCATTGGTGAGATTTGCACCATAACACTTGAAAAAAATGAAGATAGGGAACCTTGCTATTGAAAGGGGCCCTCTGATTTGATGGAAATAATGAGACATCAGAGTGTCAGATGTCAAATGACACCATTTAACCAGCAAAGATAAGATGGGTAATACAAAAGGTAGCAGAACGGAGGAGATCATCAACAGGTTTTGATCAGGGGGCATCATTAGCAGAGAACTAAAATGAATAGACACACTTCAAAGATCCTACCTGATCTTTATAACTGAAAAAAGCAGCTCTGGCATATAGGGCTTGATTGAGTGAGACAGAGAGTCATGACCCCTCACTCACTTCCAGACCTTAGTTAATAACAGACTCACTGCTACTGTCATAAAGGAAGAGATGGGAAGGAGGAACTCTATGATAACCTTCCTTCAAATCTTGCCCAAATATATTTGTGGCCATCTTCCAGAATAACACTATAGTGGAGAAAGGGAAATATCTAGAAGGGATAGTTTACTGGACTCTGGAACTGAGATAACACTAGTTTCTGGGATCCAAACACCACTGGTGTCCACCAGGTAGAGTGGGAGTTTATAAGGCTGAGCCAATGAAATGAAATTGGACTAAGTCCATGAAATTGGATTAAGTCCATATAACAGTATGACCAGTGAATCAGCAAATTCTTCTGATGTTAGTTTTCCAATTTCTAAGCGTATAATTGGAGAAGAAATGCTTAACAACTCTCAGAAATTGTACATTGACTCATTTACCGTGAAAAGAAGTCCATTATGGTATGGATGGTCAAATGAATAGAAAATCTTTTTATAGTAATTATTAAAGTCAATTATTTCCCCATTTCTTTGAAATGCTATTTTTTTCTATAACAAATTCTCATGTTTACATGGACACCCTTGTCCATTGCATTGATATATTTCATTCATTTCTGCGTCATTATTATGCTGCTTTAATTACTACAGCTATGTAACATGTTTTGTCTTCTGGTAAAGCAAATCTGTCTCCTTTTTTTTCCTCCATTATTGTTTTGACTATTCTTACATTCTTATTATTTTAGAATCAGTACACCAATATTTCTAAAAAAGTTTGACTGGGATTTTAGGGTATTGTATATAGTTTGAACAATAGTTTAGAAAGAAATGTAACTTCACACTGTTGAGTTTTCCCATCAGGAATATGGTCATTGTCTACATTTTTTTGGCACATCGTTTTTATCATATGTTTTGGTTTAGCTGTTAGAAAAGGTTTTCCTCATTATCCTACTCTTTCAACATTGTAAAGGCTGACATACCTGCATATTTTCAGTTAAAGTGAGTGAGTGCCGGGGCATATCATGAGATGGATTTTCAGATGTAGTCTTCTACGTCCCAGTTCTCTCCAACCCTTTTAGGTATCACCATCTGGGAGTAGCTGGCACTGCTTCCTCTCTCTACTCCAAGCTCCCATGCTCATTGCTTCCGCCTGGAAGCAGACCCCCTTTTGCTTCTGCCTAACCCAAAATTAGTGCTACATATAGGAATTGACTAACCTGGTTCCTGTTATGGTAGCTCAGCTAATCATCCTGTGTGTTGTTCCTGGGTCATTTCCTTCTCCCAGGATCCATCGTCTACAGATGTGTATCATTCTTTGAACAAAGTACTCCCTTTTGTATTAATAATTTCTTGTTGCTTGTTTTCTGTTGTGATCATCCTCTTTAATTGGATCTTACTTAATTATCTTCCCAAAGGGATTCCTTACCTCCTTTAGTTTACCAAGGGGTTCTACTTTTGTTTTCCCATGTTGTTGTAGAATTTTAAAGTCATTATTATTTAAAAGGTTTTTGTTTTTTTTAATTTTTATGGATTTGACAAAGAAGAGAGAAGCTGTATTTAGTTTTTCCTTTTTCTTTGGTGAGGAGATCAGCCCTGTGCTAACATCTGCCAATCCTCTCTTTTTTTTTCTTTTTTTTTGCTGAGGAAGACTGGCCCTAGGCTAATATCCATGCCTATCTTCCTTCACTTTATTTGGGATGCCACCACAGCATGGCTTGCCAAGCAGCGAGTTGGTGCATGCCTGGGATGCAAACCGGCGAACCCCAGGCCACCGCAATAGAACGCGTGCACTTAACTGCTTGTGCCACCAGGCCGGCCCCCGAGTTTTTCCTTTTGAAACAAAAGTCATGGTGGCTGGCCCCGTGGCCAAGTGATTAAGATTCTGCGTGCTCTGCTTCGGTGGCCGAGGTTCGGATCCTGGGCGCAGACCTACACCACTTGTCAAGCCATGCTGTGGTGGCAACCCACATACAAAATAAAGGAAGATTGGCACAGATGTTAGCTCAGGGATAATCTTCCTCAAGCAAAAAAAGAGGAAGATTGGCAATGGATGTTAGCTAAGGGCAATCTTCCTCAGCAAAAAAAAAAAAGAAATAGAAGTCATGATCTCTTTTTCTACATACCTCCAAAGCTTGCAACTCTCTGCCACCTAAATATTAGGAAGTAGGGAAAGAATAATAATTCACCCTTATGTTTTAAAAATAGGAATTATCTCTCTTTTTAAAAGTAATACATGATCAATGCAGAAAATCTTGAAACACACGTCAAAAATCAACCATAATCTCATGAATTATTGTTATTGTATTAATTCCTCTTTCTCCATATACATAGAAAACAAATATGTATATAAACATCTATATATAAATGTGTATTATATACACACACACATATTTATATACATCTGTATTTTGTCTGCATATTATCAGTAATAAATATAAAATATAAATATTTATGTCAATATTCTTTATGAGATAATTTTTAATGGTTATGTACACTATACAAATAAAACATAATATCTTCAACCAAATCCTTGTGATAAGGATATTTAGGTATTTCTAGTATTTTGCAATTATAAATAACATAGCTTTGAGCCCCTTTATTTATGAATCTTGCACAGAATTTTGATGAATTCCCTAAGAAAACATTTTAAGTAGTGGCATTACTAGGTTCAAAAGAATTCACATTGTAAGGTTTAATACACGTTGTCAACATTGTCCTCAAAAAAGGTTGTACCAATTTTCTTTCCCTACAGTGTTATAGGGAAGTAGCAGTTTCTAAATATTTCACCAACACTAGATTTTATCATTCTTTATATTCATTGACAATGTAAAAGGAGAAATATGCTTTCTCATAATTGTTTAATTTGTGACTACTAGAGAATTTGACACATCTATTTTCATCTTTTTTTTATTTTGGGGGGAATTAATTATTCATAATTTTTCCATTTTAGTAATCTTTCTTTTTTTCTTTTTTTTGTTTTGGTGAGGAAGATTGGCTATGAGCTAACATCTGTTGCCAATCTTCCTCTTTTTGCTTAAGGAAGATTGGCCCTAAGATAACATCTGTGCCAATATTCCTCTATTTTGTATGTGGGACACTGCCACAGCATGGCTTGGTGAGTAGTGTGTAGCTCTGCACCGGGGATCTGAACTCATGAATCCCAGGCTGCTGAAGTGGCACGCATGAACTTCACCACTAAGCCACTGGGCCAGACCCTTGGTAATCTTTCTTTTCCAATTAGTTTTTAAAATCTTTTAAGAATATCAGTCATATTTTGCCATATGTTATAAATATTTTTCACAGTTTGTACTTTGTCTCTTAACTTTATTCACAAAGTTAAAATTTTTTTCTATTCTAACCATTGTTCTGTTATAGTTTCTGCTGGTAGAGATAAAAGAGAAAAGGTAGATCTCATACTGTTCATACAGATGATTTTTTGTTTGTTTTATTTGTTTGGTTGTTTTACATATTCTGAATTAGTTAAGAGCATAATAGAATCAGTCAAAAGAGATGGAAAATAAGACTTCAGATGTCTCAGTCTGAAAAGACCGCCATGGTTTAATTTCTTGCACACAATAAACCTACAAAAACATGTGCTGAATGGATGAATGGATGGATGGATGGATGGATGGATAGACGGATGGATGGATGAATGAATACTGGGAACTGATCTGGGAACTGTAGATAACAACCTGATCTCTGGTGGTAGATATAACAATGGAGTTAAATCAACATCTTGATAAAATCTGAGAAAGACCATGGGGGAATCTATGCACACTGTTCATTAGTAATTACTAGAAATAGATATGTCTATCTTAATTCAAGGATATGTAAACGGGGGGAAAGCATTTTCTGTAGCGCAAGTGACTGGGAATTTCATCTGAATCATTGGCATTATACCCATTAGCCTATAAATATGCCTTAGGAATTCTATTTTCAAAATTCCTTTGATGCCTCTTCCACTTTCTTTACATATGCAAACTTCTCCAAAGTCATAACCATTAGCAATAACTCCATTTCATATCCACTCATTCAAACTTCTGAAATCCAAATCCTGTTCCTACCACTGCTTTTGCCAAGGCCAACGACGGTCTCTGGAAAGGTCACCATTGCCACATCCAACAGCAGCATTTCTGTTCTCAATATATGCAACCTTGTAGAAGCATTTAAATTGATCAAAGCAGTCTTCTTGAATCACTGACTTCTCTTAGCCTTGACTCTCCCTTAAAAACTTTTGGGATTATTATTGTAATTTAAATAAATTCATACGTTAGTTTTAGAGAATTATAGGTTTCTAAATTTTGAAATGATAGTTATTTGCTATATTACTGCTTCTGATAAATTATAACATTTTTGTCAGGTCTTCATTATTAAAATATTGAAAGCCCAACTTAGCGAATTAGTTCCTTATTTTGGTAATGTAAGGAACAAATGTATAAATACTGTTTATGTGGAAAAAGAAGGTATGAATGGGGAAGTAAAGAGGAACTAGGAAACACTGGTTTCCCTTTCCAGGGAAACATCAAATAGCTGTTGTTACATATTTGCCTTTAATGTCATCTTTCTAATGGTGAAAGAAATCTATTTAGGTACAAATTGATGGCTATGTTAACTGACCTTTAAGTAAATAATGATCAAAATTAGATATCTACAATAGATTTTTTTAAATAAAAAATGAGCAACTATTCCTAATGCTTTAAGGTTTTTCTTGTATTTTATGCAATACTTAATTTTGTCTTTGTCATACTTTGCTTTTTCATTCAGATTATCCTCATGGTGATGAGGCTGTGGAGAGCGTCCTCTATATCTACTTCCTTTTCTAACAGATGAATATGGTTTATTTCTCTCTGGGATCCCACTTGCTTGCTTCTTTTTTCTCTTTTCAGTGGAGAATTTTTTCACATAAAGAAAGCATTGCTTTAGTTGATATATCGTATTCCCTAAGCTTGTCTCTGCCAGTACCAATTTAGGTAGCATGTTCAGATCTTACTCTGAAGCTTGGAGCAACATTTACTGCCCTACTGGTTTCTGTAATAAATAAAAAGGGAAAGTTAGAACTCTTCTAAGTTTGTTCATTTTAGTTGTTACATTTGTTACAAAGCCAGTAACAAATTTCAAATTAGTTTTCCATTTTCTGTTTTCAGGCCTTTTTTTCAGGTTACCTCATTCCCTATCAGCTTTTTTTCAAGCTCTTCTTCCCCTTTTGTGCTTGGAAGTGTTGTATGCCATGTATCTGTCTGGGGCATAATTTCGTCTCACTTCAAGCCTGTTTGCAATGTCATCCATTTTGCTATCTCTGGTTTGCAGAGTCCCCAATCAACATTTCGAGTTCCAATCTCTTTAACTTCAAAATCCCTACTGCACAATTCCTCTGCATGGACCAGTCCTCTGAGTCAGCATGATTATGATGCAAGTAAAATCATTATATTCTTCACAAATATATCCCTATTTTTGTGTTCCAGGTCCCCATAAATGACACCACTGCTCTCCTGGTTGTTCAAGCCAGAAAACCGAGCATCATCCACAACTGTTTACTCTTCTTCTGCTCCAATATTCAAGTAGTTAGAAGTCTTGTCCAATTCACCTTCTATTCTTTTATTCTCAAATCTGTCCAGCCTTTCCACCATCACAATGACCCCCCAGATTTAAATCAGGATTGTTTCTCACTTGGATTATCACGATGACATCCAAATTGATCTGACTTCCCTCTAATCTATTGTCTACACTCTATGTCATTCCCTGACTTAAAACCCGCATGTGATTCTATATTGCACTTAATATGAAGTAGCCCCATTATCAAGGCTCAAGACTTTTCATGATGCCCTCTTAGCTCTTGAGCATCTTCCCCTTGCTATCCCTAGCCTTGCATATCTTGACAAGCCAGACTGAACCACCTTAAAACTGCCAAATATGCCATGTTTTCTCCTCACCTGTAGGCTTGTTCACACGCTTCTTTATTCTTAGAACATTCTTTCCCAGTCCCAGTTTGCACTAAATGCTACACATTCTTCAAGTTTCAGTTATGATGTTACTTCCTCCAGAAAACCTTCCATAAAACTGCCTCCCAAGTCACACTGCCTGGGTTCAATCCAAAGTCTACTGTTTAGTAGCCATGGGCAAATTAACCTCTCCCTCCTCAGATTTCTCATCTGTAACACGTGGGAGGATATCTCTTAGGGTTTTTTTTAATGAATTAACTGATATAATGCTTATAAAGAACTTAGTACAGTACTTAGAAATCAGTAAATGTTATTTTATTATTTTAATGGTTATAATTACCTCTCACCTTTTCTATGTCTTGTACTCGATCTTAGCAGAGAATCTATCTGATTTGTTATTTATGATTGTACACCTTCCATGTAAGACCAGAAGCTCAAAAATATTAGTATATGAATACTAATATTCATATGAGTATGAATGACAGAGGATAAAAGATATGAAAAATATCTCTTCACATTGCTGATTTTATTATTTATTTTTTACCATGAAAGCTCCATGGTCATAGCATTAACACAAATTGAGGATGAATTTTATAACTTGATACAGATTTGGGAATTAAAAAATATTTTTCATGCATCTCTGCTCTGCCCTTTGATATTTTGGGACCACCTTTAAATTCTACGCTTTAGGTTTATGTCTTAGCAAATTATAAATATTCTGAGAATTGTCCCCCTCTTTGAGTGTATAATGAAACATTTATGTCTTAAATAGCTTAATTCCTTCGTTAGAAGCAACTTCCTCACCCCCAGATATTGTGGTACATTAGGCAAAATGTATTAGAGCATTGTTTCTTCATCCATGGTCATGGACCCTCTAGGAGTTCCTAGAATCTCCTGAAGTCTTGTCTTTTTATTGGATATGTATATCTGCCCAGAAAAGAGCTATTACTTTCACCACATTTTCAAAGACTATCGGAATTAAGATCCAGCACAATAGAGCTCTTCATAACTTAGAGTTCAGGAAAAGAGTATCCTTTCTGCTAGTTAGTTCTTTAATAAATATAGGGGTTTTGTTGATGTTTTGTTCTGTTTTTTGTTTTTAAATTCTTAATTATTGACATATTTGCATGTATACTCTTGGTAAACACAAATACAAGCCCCAAAATTCTAGAGTTAAAAAATAAACAATCTGATAAATTTTTAAACCAAGAGCTGCAATAACAGGAGAGTTAATATGCCAAGAACTTGAGATAATGTGACTAGGAAAAAAAGTGAGAATAATGATCATAAGTAAGATAAATGAAAAAGAAAAGGCAGATTGGAAAAACAACTAAACACAACTGAAAATGAAAAATAAAATTCTTGAAATTAAAAGTTCAATGATGAGTTAAAGAGCAAATCAGTTTAAGATAAAATGGTATAAATGAACTAGAATACAGACCTGAGAAGATCACTCAAAATGCAACAAGAGGTGGAATAAAGATACAAAATAGGGAAACAAGAGATATAAATAATAGAATCAAAATGTCTGTCGATGCAAATAATCCATAATCAATCTATAAATCAAAATTGGGGTGAGTTTATTATGAGCCAAATTTGAGGACCATATAGGCCAGGACCTGCCTTCCCCAAGGAACGAAGGGCACCAAAGAAGTGGGGTGTAGGGAGTGGTTATATACTGTCAAAGAGCACGTATCACATATGATTGCAATGTCCCTTTTACAACAGTCATGAGATTGCCCTGCTGGCACAGCAATTGATGGACACAGCAGGTATCAGGTCTGCTGTCTCAGATGGGCACAGCAGGTAGCAGGTGTGTTGTCTCGAGTTGGGTGGTCACAGGATAAGCACAGCAATCCAATCCTAGCCTAGGGAGAAATGCTTATCCTTAAAGAAATGCCAATGTGGGGGAAGTTGCACCCTTATCTTAAGGGCATTTGTTCTTGTCTTTGGGACATGGTAAATGCTCAAAGAAGATATGCAATGCATGTTCAAAGGCTACAGGCCCTTTTGGAAAAGCAAGGTCAGGCCAAATTAGTTTTACACCAAATGGCTTCCTCATATGTTCCAATACATCCTATTGCTTGCCATTTATTTATCATGTCCAACTTAAGAAAAAATTAGAAGGAATGGGGAAGAGACAATAGATAAGAATTTTCCAGAATTAATGAAAGACTTTTATATTCAAAATAAAGAAACATACTTAATCTGGAGCATGATGAAGAAGAAGAAATCCCCAGCTAGACATGCTGTAGTGAAAATGCAAAACACATGCAGAGAAAATCTCAGAGAAGGCTACTAAATAAGGCGGCAGTTCTTGCCTCTGTCTCAGATGTGTTTGTGTGTGTGTATATGTGTTTGTGTGTGTGTGCTTGTGTGTATGTATGCGTGTGTGTGGGCCTGTATCAGTGCCAGGCCCCCCACTGGCTATAGACTGGAGCTTGAAAAATTAACATAACTTGAAAATGTAAAATTTGAGAAGGAAACCATAGAAAGTACAACAATTTACCTCACTTTGTTGCACACAGATCCTTTTATTTAAAAATCTCAGATATTATGTATTTGCTTTTAAATATCTTAGAGAACATGTTTAGTTTTTGGCAATTCGTATATCTCTGTGCCTCTGTGGAATATATTGACATATAAGACTTAGATATATTATTGTTAAAAGGGAGTCTTATTTTTCTGTTTCTCTAGATCTGACCTGACAAAATGTATAGATGTTTTCTTTTGTCCTGTTTTGTTTTGCTCTTCAAGTCGTTCGGCCCATGCTTAGTTATGAATGGCCCCTTCTGAAATGCTGGTGCTGACTGATTGGTTCCCAGGGCAGCTGGATGAGCTGGATTTCATTTATGATTGGATATATTTTTGTCAGAGGCAAGTAAAAAGTTGCCATAAAAATACAGTTCACTCCTTCAGTTTTTAAATCTTTGTAAAACAAAAATAAATTATTTGCTATATTTTGCTAATGAATTATTTTATTATAAATTAATGAACACTAATTTAATCTCCTGAAACTCATCAAATTATGTTATCATTACAAGGGGGGCTTTTATAGTCTTTTAGGCAGTAATTCTTCAATAGCAAAGGAATGCTATAGCTCACTTCTCCTATCATGATATATATTTATTAAATGTGCTACTAATTTAGCACACTGTTCTTGAAAATAAAATTAAAACTCCATTAGTGTTTTAAGCTCCCAACAATGTGAACATTAAAATGTAAAGTAACTGCAAAATGGCAGAGTGAGGAGCTCCGTGGATTCTCTCCCCAGTGAAACAACCATATCTTGAAAAAATTCTATTTATCTATCTGTCTGTCTGTCTATCTGTCTATCTGGAAATTGTCCTTAGGCAATACAGCAAATGAAGATACATTTACTCAAGAAAACCTACTAAATCTCAGGGTTGACAATGAGAATCTGTGGCGTTTGAGCCACAACCCAGCTCAGCATGAGGGAAACTCCACTCAGAATGGGCGGGGCCAAGAAGATGGGGCTCCCTCTCTCCTCAGCTCCCAGTCAAAGGATCCAGCATCTACCCAGGACTGGAGGCTACCAAGATTTCTCATGCCCTACCTCCCCCACACGCTTTGTGTTGCAGAAGGTCTATTCCAGGCAAGAGCAGCTGAGAGGTCTAGTTTGGGGCTCTCTTCCGCTGCTCAACCCTCCACTCAAAGAGCAGAAACCTTAACCCAAGTGTGGGAGTCCAAGAGTACTGGGGTCCCAAACACTCTTACTCCAGCTCTCTTGTAGGGCAGAGATTCCAGTCTGGGAGACGCAAGCAGAGAAGACCAGAGGCTGCAGCCCCCATCCAGCATCCTCCTCATAAGGCAAAAGGTGTCATCCAGAGAAGTGGGTTGTTGTCTTTGCCTCCAGCTCCTCAGAATGGGCACAGAGCTTTTGCCCAGGGATGGAAGCAAACCATAAAAACAAAGAGCTCTGAAACTCTCCTTGAGGGAATTGACTTTATGACAAACGGAGTGTAGGGAAGCCTAAGGACATCTTTGAAAACAATGAAATTTTGGTGGTAAGTAATTAAGAGGAAGCTGGCAGCTCCATGAGAGTAACAAGCTCAACTGTAGACCAGTCACAAGTTTACCAGAGAGAATCACAGACAGCTAAGGAGAGCCCTCCCGGGGTTGGAACAAACCTCAAAGACTGGCCTCATGCAAAGGGTCCCAAATTTAATTGGATAAAACTATAGAGCAGTTTATGTCCCAGAGCATTGTTGAAAACAATAGAGAAATCAACCAGCAAACAGGGGAGGCTGACAGCTGGGTGTGGTGCCTACAGAGGCGGAGAGTTTAACAGAGAGATCAGGGAAGGTGACCGAGAGTCCCACTAGAACCAGTTTAACAGAGAGATCAGGGAAGGTGACCGAGAGTCCCACTAGAACCAGTTTAACAAAGAGATCAGGGAAGGTGATCAAGAGTCCCACTAGAACCAGTTTAACAGAGAGATCAGGGAAGGTGACCGAGAGTCCCACTAGAACCAGTTTAACAGAGAGATCAGGGAAGGTGACCGAGAGTCCCACTAGAACCAGTTTAACAGAGAGATCAGGGAAGGTGACCGAGAGTCCCACTAGAACCAGGCCATGCCAGGGTGACTGTGGACTTGAGGAGCAACCTCAGAGGCTGCACACTGCAAGGAAATAGACTTCAGTAAAATATTCCAGCCAAGTCACTAAACAAACAAACAAACAAGTCCCAAAGGGGAGGTGGAGGAGGGGAAGCAGTATCTAGAGCTGCAACGATAGATTATTTAAAATGTCCAGTTTTCAGCAAAAAATATTGATACACGCAAAGAAACAGGAAAGTGAGACCCATACAGAGGGAGAAAAAGCAAGCAACAGAAACCGCCTTTGAGAAGACCCGGGTGTCAGATATACTTGACAGCCGCCAAAGTAGCTGCCGTACGTGTGTTTAAACTAAAGACAGCCGTGTGGAAAGAAGGAAAAGCACGGTATGATGACCGGGTCAAAATAGAGAATATTAATAAAATGATAGAAGTTATAAAAACAGAACCAAGTGTGGAAATTCTGGAGAAGGAAGGTACAATAGCTGACATAAAATGCTCTCTCTCTCCCCTCTATACTGCGCAAACTAAGTGTCATTTCACTCACTTTTGAATGTCCTCTCTGTGCAATAATTAGCAATAGTAGTTCAATAATTTCTAAATCTATTTTTCCATTTATTCAACGCAAAGTTCACAGTCTGGAGAGTTAACTCAAGCACTATGTATGTATTTTAATAGTGCATTTCTGCATATTTAAGACAATTAAAATATCACCATTTTTCTTTAACTAGAAAGAGCAAAGTCAAATAACGAGGTGGGTAAGCAGGGGGTATTGAACGTGGGTAACTGAAGTATAGAGCTTCTGTTCATTCTTCTGTCAAAAAGTACATTTTTTCAGTACATGAAATGCAGTATTCTGCTATTTCCTGCATTTCCTCCTGAGAGTTGTTTGATTTCCCTTCTCATACTGAAAACCTGAAGTTGAGAAATAGTGTTTTGCGAAGTCATCTGATCAGCGTCAATGGCAGGGATCAGAATTTTTTTGGCATAAACATTATTTTTTGAGTGTTTTGTTTTAGTAAGAAAGAATGTGCATTTACATTGTAGAAACCAAATTAATGAATTTATCATTGCCTTTGATATTCAAATTACCTAGATTAAATAATATTTCTAGATAAAAATTAATCTTGTTATTAAAGGTTTCCAAATTTCCACAATTTATTTAATGTAAATATGCAGAGTCTGAAACCATAATATTTCTTACTTTTACTCTCTCATTTATGTAGTAGTCTTTGTCAGAGAAGCTTAAAATTAAAAAATAAAAGCATTAAACTTTCAAATATATATTTGACATCTCAGAATTTACTGGGCAGTAAATTCTACCCTTCTTTTTTTTTTTTTTAATTTTTTGTTTATTGCAGTAACATTGGTTTATAACATTGTAAAAATTTCAGGTGTACATCATTGTACTTCTATTTCTGCATAGATTACATCATGTTCACCACCAAAATACTTATTACAACCCATCACCACACACATGTACCGAATTATCCCTTTCACCCTCCTCCCTCCCCTCTTCCCCTCTGGTAACCACCAATCCAATCTCTGTCCCTTTTTTTCTATAAAGAAAAAAACTATAGTGTGGTATGAAAAAATATACAGTGATGAATATGATTATACTCACAGAATTCTTCTGCAAATGAAAAAGCAGAATGTGCAGATCCTTACCTCTTGGTCTCTGTAAGATCTTCTATAGAAAGTGGAGACAGTGATACTTCATCTTAATTACATTTAACCTCCCTTCTTCCTTCACTTTGCAAAGAGCTTTTTCATGTGATTATGCTAGTCAGTTTGGAGTGATTGGCATCTCTGTTCTTTTTAAATCTAATCAATGATCCATACTTAGAGACGTGTCACATTGCCTGTAAATTTATTCAGAGACTTGACCCATTTTATAGTGGTTATTTTATTAGTGCCTAAAAGTATTTTATAATGGAATGAATTTCTTTATTTTAGTAGTTAAGCACATGGACTTTGAAGTCAGCTTGCCTGCTCTCAGATTATGACTCTATGCCCTATTGTCTGTGCCTCAGTTTCCTCATCTGCAAAATGGAGATAATGGTCCTTACCTCAGAGAGTTGTTATGAGAAGTAATGTGTTAATATTTAAAGTGTTTCAATTACTTGTGTATTCCTTGCTGTTTCTTCCTTAAAACACAGGTTTATGCATGATTCTCAAGTATAAATTAGTTTAATTTAATATCAGGATAATCTAAATGCCACGTCTGACAGAATATTGAGCTCCATAAAGAAGAACACTATATATATCTAAGATATTGACAAGTAATCTTGTTGTTGGAAGGCATCTTTTTTGTTGATATAAATATTCTCTAATAATTTCATATCCCCTCATGGAGGCAAGCTATGCTTTCTAAATCACAATCTCTCAAATTTTTTTTTTTTTTTTTTTCTGAGGAAGATTCACACTGAGCTAACATCTGTTGCCAATCTTCTATTTTGTATGTGGGTCACTGCCACAGCATGGTGGCCAGCAAGTGGTATAGGTCTGTGCCCAGGAACTGAACCCTGGCCGCTGAAGTAGAATGCACCGAACTCAACTGCTAGGCCGTGGGGCCAGCCCCTCGATTTTTGAAGACTCTTAAACACAATTTTGAAATTTTGGGGTTAATTTTTATGATGTTAGGTTTTAAATCATGTAAAATGTGGAGTCATACTATTGAGAGGGAAATAGAAAAATAATAATTTCGGTTGATCTATATTGTCACTAATACAAATGTAAAGATAGTGAAACCTGCCTCCTCACTGAACTAAATCCCAAAGATTACAACGGGATCTCTTCCTAGCTTTTCCCCATGGACACACTCACACAAAGTAGGGAAGAGAATTATCTTAACACCATTTTAGAAGGGGTACTGGGCAAGGATTGGAGTCATTCATCAATCACACTATACCTGAATTTGTATTAATGTGTTTTCTATTATTGTATTATTATGATTTATATTACTGCTTTATTGTTGGTCATCACTGTCCCATCAAACTTTGGTTCCTCTGTTAAAAGCAGTCCATGTATCCTTCTGTTGGTAATTATTATAATGGTCATGATCACAGTTATTTGGGCAACATACTGTGTCTGGCTTTTAGGGCCCATGTAAATGTCAACTAGCTGTATCTTCTACATGGTCATTCATTCTTAAACTGCAATGTTATACTTTTTACAGTAATGTGAAAAGCGATATGGTATTGTGAACATTATACTGTTGAAAACTGTTTATGTTCTAGGTTTTAAAAACAAACACATGTATAATATTTACTGCTAACAGAAATGTTTGACCCATTGTTGATGAATAGTTCCCATGTGTCCTAAGAGACTGCACCACAGAAAATCAACAGGGCTGCCATACATCAAGACACTACTGAACTCAGGGGAAGCTGCTTGGATACAGGTGCGGCTTTAAGATCCACAGGTCATCCTGTCTAGCTGAAAGGGAGAAAGTTTCTAGGTGAAAAAACAGAAGTTTTCCTTTTTGAGTATGCTATCAAACCAGGTTAAAGTAACTCTTTTTTAGAAAACCAAAGGGTATGAATACTCACTAGTTTGCACATTTGATGAACTAATCAGCTTAAAGTTGGTGCATTAGTCAGGAAATGAAAGATGAATATATTTGCAACCCAGTCTTGGTGTTGATACTCCAAAAAGCCTCATCTCTAGGAAGACTATGGATCACTCATTCCTCATTCCATGAAGCAACAAGAAAACGTGAGGTTCCATATGGGCAGTTAGGCTTATAACTTTGTATTAAGACAACTGACGATCTCCAATGGATTGTAGAAAATTCCACGTTATTGTTCTCAGTTTTACATAGAAATTTATCACCTGCATCCTGAATATTCTCTATAGATTATGTTTAGCATTTGTTCTAATACAAATGTAAAATATTTTGTACAGCAAATTTAAAATGGATGACTATGGTGAATTTTGGAAGTAAAGAGAGACCAGTCCTAGGAAAAGAGTGCTGAGGAGCAGGGGAGATTCCGAGGATCTGGCAAACCCAATTCCTCCTGAGAAGAGTCTACTCTGAGTGTGACAGTCTGTGCTCAGGACTTTGGGGCAGTGGTAAGGGAGGAAACAGTTGTCATTCAGAGATTTCATTCAATGATGAGATAGGATTGGCAGGAAGGACATAAAGAGGGAGACCCCAGCCTCCCATAAGGGATATAGGGCTGATTTCTCTGAGGACCTATGAAGATAAGAATACCCGTGCACCAGAGTCCTGGACTTAAATATCCCAGAGAAGGGGATTGGCTCTCTAATTGAGAGAGAGGGAAATATGGGTAGTGCCATGCAAAAGTCAATGGCTATTTGTACAAGGAAAGGTCTGTTACATCCAGCCAGATTGGGCTTCATTGGTTTTCAGTAGAAGACCAAATCTCATGTGGCTGGCCAGTGTGATTAGCTGATTGAACAGGAATGGACTTAGAGTGTAAGTCTGCTGATTCTGAGAAATCTTTCCCGATTTGTCCACCAAATAAGATGACAAAATCAATTACCCATCAGAAGGCAAGTTCATTTACATATGAAAGAAGACACACTTTTTGAATGACATATCTAGCTAGGTCAGGATTGTTCTTGGAGTAAAAACATCATAAACATAGAACCCCGGTATCTAAGGGCCAGGTGGACTTAATTCTATTCTGCAATAGAAAACACAGCCTATTGCAAAAAGTTCAATCGGAAGAATATGATGAGGCTCAAATATAGAAAAAATGGTCTACAAATATTTTTTAAATTATTATAAGCTTTAGTTTTAAGAAGGTATAATTTCTTAAATTTTGGATATCAAAAATGAGTTGCTCATTGGAGTGCAGAGAGTCCCATTGTCTAAAGGCCTCCAGTGAGCATCCTCCCCACAGTTCATGTTTATCTGATCACTGAGACCTGATTCAATCAGTCTCCACTGAAACCTTAGAGTGTAATTTCCGTAACTATGTAAGACTTCACGTGAGGATTATTTATTAAAGGGTGTAATATTCTCTTCCAAATGTTGGTCGTATAGCTTTGGTGAAAAGTACAATATATTAGCATTCTAAAAAACATGTAGCCACACAGTGGTAATGGCAGTGTTTATAATAGAGACTTAGGTGAAAATGGCTGAGGACAGATGAACCCTCAGGCTTCACTCAGTAATACATCCTGGGCTCATCTTTTGCAGATCCTATTTGAACTCTTTCTTTTATGTGCTCAGGAGTTCTTATGATTCTAATTTAATTATTTTATAAAAACTGTGAAATTTTCCTTTAAAGCATGTGCCGAGTGTTTCAAAACAATACTGAACTGTCATCAAAAGAAAGTGTTAGTTGAGAAAGCTGAAGAATTGTTTCAAATAAGAGATACTGTCACATTTCAAAAGGTGCTATAGCAAAATAGATAGCTGACATTCCAAAGCTGGGACATAATTGCATTATCATCAGCAATTCAGAGTCTATGTCTAGGAATCAGATGAAGGAAAAGTTTGGTGAAAATTTGAGTTTCCCTGTTCCTGTGGAGAGTCCATATGGATTTCATTATTCCACCGTAGTTGGATTGTGGGTAACAACCCCTCGCTGCTATATAACTGTCAAAATGCCTGAGAGGAATGGGGCAACTGCTGACTTTTCAGAATTGTGAAAGAATCTTCATTTCAGCAAAGTAATACAAGTTGTAAGAAATTAGTGTCTGTGCTGAGTCATTTTTCTGAAAACTGCCACTCATCTCCTTAGTATCCAGTTGACAGTGATACAGAGAACAGGAGAATAATCAGTCAACAAATATATATGGAACAAATACAATATTGAAAGCATTGTCTCAAGTGGTACAGGAAATATAAACAAGCTTAAACCTAGTTTCCTCCAAGGAATTGACCAACTTTTTTGCAAGGTAACTTATAAATACATGACTTCTAAGTAAGTGTAACTCTTTTATTGAACGGCGTGAACTCCGTAGGGTCTAAACCAAAAAGAACTTTATCTTTCTTCCGCTATGACCTTCAAACATGCTGTCAGGTCTTCTTTTTTCACATTTGTTGACCCTTTATGGTCACTTTGGAGTAAGTGAAAATTTTCATTTTCAAGTATTAAAAAGTCTAGTCTATTTGGGCCACCAAAATTCATGCATCTTTGCCCTACCAAATAGTGATAGCGTAGCTTCTCCAAATACTAGTCTAATGTCTACCTTTCTTCATTTATGCCTCCAATTTCTGAGAACACATGTGGGCTTCTCCTAAGAATTCTTTCATGCTCAACCCAGTAACAGCATAGGCTAGACATTTGAATATCTACGGGTTAGCAAACATCCATCAGGTCATAAGATACCTGTCTCTCCAATCTTTTAGATTCCCCTCTACCCTGGATTGATTGGTGAAAAACCCCACAGAACTCTTTTGTCCTATAAATTTCATTCAAAAACTTCCACAATAACTCTCTAGGCTTCTCTTACAAAGGCTTGTTGTGGGTGTAGGAGAAAGTGGTCAGAGGACCAGCTGGGCTACCTCTTAGTAAAGCCCCGTGGATGCATCTAGGAACTCTATGTAGAATTTAGGATATTTATCATCCACTGCCCTCAGCTTTCAGGGTTTAGCTACAATTCTGGGATAACACAGATTGCTCCATTGCATATCCTATTATAATAACATAGGTGAATAAAAGCTTCATGAAGTGTAAGCCTCAGGACACCTCATTTACCTCCAAGGTCCTATGCCTAATTTTGTATTTATAATTTTGTATTCCTTCTCCTAAAGTACTCACTCTGAAATGCATAAGGTTCGAGCCCCACAAAACTTGAATCTACCCCTGAGAGAGCATGATTAGTGGAAGACTAAGTTCCCAAACTTGAGAGGTGGCGAAGTCACCACTGGAGCTTTCTGGGAAGGCTTTATAGAGAAGGGATTGACAGATTACCATTTTATCAACAGAGAGAACCAACTGTCTTGGAAGTTTAAGGGAGACCTTATTAAGGGAGTTAGCCCCTTCTAAAGATCCTATATAGACCCAGAATTTTAGAGGACTCTTGGAAATAGCCAAATATCAAAAGAAAAACCTGTCTCTGCTTTATCACCAATATAATCTTTACACGAGATTAATGTTTTGTTTTAGAATAGGACATAATAGTCTATTTCCATGTGTTATGAGTAATGCCATCTCTCACTGCAAATCATTTGGACATTTTTGATCCTTAATCATAAATGTCATTTTGAGACTCTTTTGCAGTACATAGAAGCCAAGAGATCCTCTTTTCATACTAAATTTAATGTTAATTTCATATGCATCAAATACCTATGAATCTTTTCCATATGTATTTTTTATGACACCTCAACCTATTATCTCATTGATATTATACTACCTTCTTCATTAATGGACTATTTTTCCTTTTAATTCTTTCCATTTTTTGATTTCTGTTTCACTGTGCTAATATTATCTTTCTATAGCAGTTCAGAAACATACTAAAAACTTCAAAAGCCATTTTGGTCTCGGTTTTACTTTTTCAGTTCTTCCTCCTTGGACATTACTATTTGTTTTACTAATGTTTTTCAAGTAACATCAAATTTACTTTGAAATGCTTCCCTTTCATGTCAAACACTTCTTTCTATCAAAAAACAATAATTTGTCACTCTACTTTTGATTCTTTTGTATGTATGAACTACTGTTGCCTTGTAGTAAAATCTAGCCGAACGGGGCTTTTTGGTGTACTGTGTATTCACAAGGGACGCAAGAAGCCTTACAATCACGAGGCGGCTGATCCCATAGCGCCAGGCTCTCTTTGCGCTGTGGTCATCCGGCACCCTACTGAAAATAAGATGGGCTGCTGCTTAAATGCACAAACCTCAAGCTATACAGCTTTTCATTGACTCCTAGAGACACTACTCTCTGTACTATCAAAGAGATTCTGCTTCTGTCTGCTTTTCCTCTCCCATTACCTTCAAAATGTCTTTTGACCATTTAAGTCCTAGAAACATGACAAGCCATAAATTGAGAGTTTAGAGCCAGCCAGGACTATAAGAAATACGGGTAGGTGGAGTTAAAAAAAAAAGATCATCATTAAAATAGAGTATCATTCTAACTACACGTTTGGAGAACCAAAAAGACTCCTATAAACAGCTTTGTGATTGGAGGGTTGTTGTTCATTCATTAATGTGCATTTAAGCAATGAAACATTTCTTGTGGTTTCTCTCTCGCTAACAAATTCTGCCTCGAAAAGTTCTGTGCCTCATACTTTAATAGAATAATAGATACATAAGTGTATATATGCTGGTAACAATAGAAAAGGGTAGTTATGCATTTAATGAGACATTTATTTTTTTCCTCAGATTAAAAAATAAATGCAAAACTAACAAAATCCTTTAATCTAATTTCAAGGAACAGATTCATTCAGAAGCTTGGTATTCAGTCATCTAGGAATCTCTTTCATTACTCTCTTGTGAAGGTCTGAGGATATAAAATATATATTTTCTTTATTCTAAAATATATTCAACTTTTTCAGGCTCTATTTTATTGTTTCACATCTGAAAAGTATACTCAGGGTCTGAAGGCTGATGCCAAACCCATGTCAAAGCAAACATAATGAAAGTGACGTTGCTTTCTAAAGGCACAGGAGCAACAGCGGACCCCTTGGGTGAACTAGTTCTCCATCTAAGGTAACATTTTAATTTTGTGTCCGCTCCCTCTCCAACTTGTACAGTCACAGAACATTTTGAAATTCTTAGAGTTCTTTTTCATAGAAAATAACTAAAAATGGGTTTCTTTAGAGAGCCTAATAAAGTGTTTTCTAATCACAGATTTGTGGTGTGTTCCCAATATGTCGCGCTCCCCTAATTGAATGCCTTAAAATAGCAATTGCAATGCTCTAATTTGTTAAAATGACAATAATGGAATTAGAGGATGAACGCATGGATGAAAATCTCTTCTCTAAATGAAGAATAATTATTCGTGCTGGAAAATTATCAGAAACAATTTGGGGCTTCTCTAATAACATACTAGATAATTTTTTATATAAAATCTAGTTGCAAATATTTACCACTTACTAATTCTTGTAAAATTCAATACAGCATAAGGTAAGATTAGTGAGGGAATATGAATGTTCTATTAAAAATCATATTAGAGTTTACTTTAGAGTTGAAATGAACTTAGTGATAATCTAGTCTAACTTCATTTTATTCATGAGTAAACCAAGCCCCAGAGAGGTAAAAAAAAAAAAATAAGTGAAAAACTGTGTTAATAGCCTGTGGCATTGGTAAGACGAGAACCTAGTTCTCCTAACTCCATGCCCGGAGTGCCTTCCATAACTTCACCAAGGACTTATTACACAGGCAAAATTGAGAACAGAGGTTGGTCAGTTAAAAGATGAAGTCCTGGTCATAAAGAAAGGCAACTCTGGTTGAATTTTCCTCTATACCTAGAGTAAGCTATTTATCTCAGAAAAAAGGTGGACACATTGTTTACCAAAACATACAAACTACCATAACTTGCCTAAGCCCTTTTTTTGAGGTTGTCTACATTTTTGTAAATTATACAATTGATATTTACTTTACCCCTTCTTCCAAACTGAAAGCAATCTAAGTGTCTGATTGTTGTGGATGAGCTGTGATTTATCCATGTATTGCAGCCACTAACACTGCTGTGGATCTAGATGCCCAATGGTTAGCCACTTTCATTCCAGTGTACATATCCAACAGAAATACATACACACATGCATCAAAATAACTGTGCAAGAATGGTCATAGCAGCTTTATTCATAATGGTCATTAATTGGAACAATCCAGATGTCCGGTAACTTTAACATGGATAAATAAATTCTGGTTTATTCATGAAATGAAATAGTGCATAGCAATGAAAATGAACAAGCTTCAGAGCCCGGCCCCTGGCCAAGTGGTTCAAGTTCCATGTGCTCCACTTCAACGGCCCAGGTTTTCAGGTTCAGTTCCTAGGCGTGGAGCTACTCTGCGCACCAGCCATGCTGAGGCAGTGTCCCACATACAAAAAACTAATAGAGGAGGATTGGCACAGATGTTAGCTCAGGGCTAATCTTCCTCCAGCAGAAAAAGATGAAGATCGGCAATGAATGTTAGGTCAGGGTGAGTCTTTCTCAGCAAAACAAAAAGAAAATGAACAAATTTCAGTTATACCCAACAGTACTGATGTATCTAGAGAAAGAAATCTAGACCACAAAGGATAAAATACTGTACATTTCTATTTTTACAAAGGGAAAAAACAATCAAAACTAATCTCTTTTGTTAGAAGCCATAATTATGGTTACCTTTGGGGAGGAGAGAGGTGATGGTGATTGAGAGGGGGTAAAAGAAAGGCTTCCAGGGTGCTGGTAACATATTTCTTGACCAAGGTGGTGTGATAATTCTTCAAGCTGTTAAACTTAAGATTAGTGTACTTTTCTATATGCGTGTCATACTTCAATGGAAGTATCTTTTAAATGCTGTGGAAGAATGTATAGTGATAATCAGAAATAAACATGACATTTTTAAATTACAAAAACAATTAAAATTGTTAAAAAGAGATCTTAATCATATGCTAAAATATTGACATATGTTAATAAACATGTTAATCATAATTCTCTCTGGATAACAGAATTACAGATGAATTTAATTCTTCTCTTTCCTTGCTCATTTTTTAGTTAATTTATACATTTATTTTCTATTCTACCACTTAACTGGTTTCCTGAGGGAAGGGATCTTGTCTATTTTGGTCACCAATGTGTCCCCAGCATCATGCATGTAGTAGGCACTCAAAAAATATTTGTTGAATGAACAAATGTGAGTGTTTACATGTGTCTCTCTCCTGAAGTTAGGGACGCTGGGGCTTTTCTGCATTAATTTCATAGAGCCAGGTCATTTGGTGGGTTCCTTCCATCCTTCCTGATTCCTTTCTGTCCTTCCTCCTCCAGGAAGCCTTCCCTGATGCTCCTCCAGCCTGGTTAGGCTCCCCTTCTCTGACAGCTTTCAGACTTAAACTGCCTGTCTTGCTCACTATATATATATATACTACTGTTAATGAGAGAGTGTTATAACATTCACATAAATTGTGCTTAAGTGTATTTTTAAAGAAGAGAGACTGCTTCAACATCTTTTCAGCAAAACAGGGGAATTCATGTGCTAAGAAGGTATATACGTATTGCTTTTTCTCTTAAATCCTTGAAGTTCATTTTAGGCTATATCTATTGAATTCTACTTTACTTACTCATTCCTATTAAGTAATATTCAATAGGAATATCTTTGCAGAAGTTAAGTAAAACTCAAAAATACATTCAGCAGGTAAAATATGTAGACCATAAGAGAGTAGAGAATGTGCACAGCACTAATGGGTACACCACTGTGCTGTTTGCAGGAGTTCCGATAATAGCACTGACCCTTAAAGAAAATTCATTTAGTGACAGAGTGGTCTATAGCTTCAGCCTTAGCTGGGTATCAACCAACCAAATGAAAAGCATTGATGTTGAGTTGATTGTTCAATTTTTCTGTCCTAGATTGAATAGTACAGGACAAAAGCCATTGGTTTTTCAAGATATGTTGGCAAAAAGAATCCCAAGTTTCCCATTAATGTCTGTCTTTGAAAAGAAAAATTTGAGAGTGAAAGGCCTAATGACTTCTGAACCTGTATGTTGATACAGCACAAAGGCATCTCAAAGAGGGCAGATGGAAAAGGTTAAATTTTATTCATATTAATTCACATAGTCTTTGAAAAGTGGAAGGAACTTGAAATTCATCAGAACATAAATGACCTTGAATTCTAGCACAAAACAGCTGTCCCACGGCATCTCTCCCCAGAGGCTAGACAATGAAGCTCCTTTTTAGGTCAAACCACTCCTACTGTTTTTTTTTTTTTTATTGAATATATATGACATATAACATGTGTGTAAATTTAAGGTATATAATGTGTTAATTTGATACATTTATATATTGTAATATGATTGTTGTTGTAGCGATATTTAGCACCTCTATCACATTACATAATTATCCTTTCTTTTTAGGATTATTAGGTTAGAATAATTAAGTTTTAGTCTCTTAGCAAGTTTGACGATTATAGTACAATATTGTTGTCTATATTCATTATGTGGTGCATTAGATCTCTATGGCTTATTTGCTACTTATTACAAGTTTCTACGCTTAAAACCATCAATCTTATTCCCCTGCCCCCCATCCCCTAGTAACCACCATTTTACTCTCTGTTTCTTATGAGTTTGACTTTTTTAGATTCCACATATAAGTGATATCATACAGTACTTGTCTTTCTGTATCTGAGTTATCTCACTTGGCATAATGCCCTTAAGGTCCAACCATGTTGTCGCAAATGGCAGTATATCATCCTTTCTCATGGCTGAATAATAGTCCATTCTCCCTATATACCACATCTTTTTAATCCATTCATCTGTTGATGGGTATTTAGGTTGTTTCCATATCTTGGCTATTGTGAACAATGCTGCAATAAACATGGGAATGCGCATATCTCTTTGAAATCTTGTGTTCATTTCCTTTGGGTATATACACAGAAGTGGAATTGCTGGATCATATGGTAGATCTATTTTTAATTATTTGAGGAACCTCCATATTGTTTTCCATAGTGATTGGACCAATTTAAATTCCCACCAAAAGTATATAAGTGTTCCCTTTTCACTACATCCTCATCAGCACCTGTTGTCTCTTGTCTTTTTATGATAGCCTTTCTAACATGTGTGAGGTGATATCTCATTGTTGTTTTGATTTGCATTTCCCTGATGATTAGTGATGTTGTGCATCTTTTCATGTGCTTGTTGGCCATTTTGATGTTGTCTTTGGAAAAATGTCTATTTAGTTCTTCTACCCACTTTTAATTCAGATTGTTTGATTTTTTTGTTATTAAGTTGTACGAGTTCTTTATATATTTTGGATATTAACCCCTTTTCCAATAAATGGGTTGGCAAAAATTTTATCCCATTCTGTAGGTTGTGTTTTTATTTTGTTAATTGTTTCTTTTGCTGTGCAGAAGCTTTTGAGTTTGATGTAGTCATGTTTGTTTACTTTGCTTTTGTTGTTTGTGCTTTTGGCATCATGTCCAAAAATTGATTGCCAAGATCAATGTTGAGGAGCATCTTCTCTATGTTCTCTTTTAGGAATTTTATAATATTAGGTCTTATGTTTAAATCTTTGATCCATTTTGAGTTAATTTTTGTGAGTGGTGTGAGATAGGGGTCCAATTTCATTGTTCTGCAGGTGTTTCTGCAGTTTTCCCAGCACCATTTGTTGAAGAGACCAGCCAGGTGTTGCTGGCTCCCTTATCAAATATTAGTTGACCGTCAAATATTAGTTGACCATATATGTTGGGATTTATTATGTTCCATTGGTCTATGTGTCTATTTTTGAGCCAGTACCATACTGTTTTTATTACTATGGCTTTGCAGTGTAGTTTGAAATCAGGAAGCATGATACATCCAGCTTTGTTCTTTTTTCTCAGTATTGCTTTGGATGTTCAGGGTCTTTTAGTTTCCATGCAAATTTTAGGATTATTCCTTCTACTTCTGTGAAGAATACCTTTGGTATTTTGATGGGGATTGTGTTGAATCTGTAGATGGCTTTGAGCAGTATAGACATTTAACAATATTAATTCTTCCAATCCATGAACATGAGGTTTCTTTCCATTTATTTGTGTTGTCTTCAATTTCTTTCAGCAGTCCTGTAGTTTTTGTTGTACAAATCTTTCATTTGCTTGGTTAAATTTATTCCTAAGTATTTATTGTTTTTGATGCTATTGTGAATGGGATAATTTTCTTTATTTCTTTTTCAGATGTTTCACCATTAGTGTAAAAGAATGCAACTGATTTCTGTATGTTCATTTTATATGCTGCCACTTTACTGAAATCATTGATTAGTTCCAACAGTTTTTTCGTTGACTTGGGATGTTCTACATATAAAATCATATTATCAGCAAATAGGAATAATTTTACTCTTCCTTTCCGATTTGGATTCCTTTTAATTCTTTGTCTTGCCTAATTGTTCTAGCTAGGACTCCCAGTACTATGATGAATAGGAGTGGTGAGAGTGGGCATCCTTGTCTTGTTCCTGATCTTAGAGGAAAAGCTTTCAATTTTTCTCCATTGAATATAATGTTAGCTGTGAGTTTGTCATATATAGCCTTTATTGTGTTGAGGTTTGTTCCTTCTGTATCCAATATGTTAAGGGTTTTATCATTAAAGGATACCTTGAATCATAAAAAGTATTTTTTTAAAAGCCTTTGCTGTGTCTATTGAGATGATCATGTGATTTTTATCTTTCATTTTATTGATGTGATGCATTACATTTGTTGATTTGCTTATGTTGAACCATCTTTGCATCCCAGGGATCAATCACACTTGGTCACAGTGTATAAAACCACCCCTACTATTGTACACTCGATGCTTTACTAGGTATCCTTTCTTCAATGGAGCACAAGATAGACCAGGTTTAGGACTGGCATTACCACCAGGTGAACAGATATCTCAATCAGTTCAGAACTAATATTCCACATTAATGTTCCACTTATTAGAATCCAAGTTTGATTCTAGTATTTAGAATCAGACTCTGTTCTGAGTCTTACCAGGTATATTCTCATACCAAATTAAATAACTCCACTGAATCTTAGTTGTTGTTTGTTTTAATCTCTAAAAGGAGAATGTTTACCTAGAGCAGTGGTTTCCAAATCTCTCTGGTTATTAGAATCACATGGGGAATGACAGCCCATGGCCACAATTGTAAAAATCTGCCTGAGCTTGGCGACTACTGATCTGCATGGTCCTTAAGATGACTTCAAACTTTAAACGTCAATGATTTGTCAAAATGCTGTAAGTGTTCAAAAAGTGAGGTTCTGTTAATGCTATAGTGGTTATTATTAAGGATTTTGTTCTTTGGGTTCCTCTCTGTGAAATTCTCTTTCAAAATGCAAATGTGCCACTCTGTGGACATGCGTAAGAGGAGACTCCCTATTACACTAACACATAAACTCCAAGATCAGATAAAAAAAAAAAGGAAGGTCACGAAAGAGATAGTAGCACAATAGTTTCCTGACATTCTCCCTGAATGTCACTCACCTCTTGTGTTATTCACTCTTATTTCCTCTGATACCAACATTTTGAGTCCCTTGGTTTTAAAAGACCAGTTAAATGTCCAATTCAATTTCATAAAAAATTCACTTTTTCCCCCACTTTCTTAATGTTTTACAAACGTAATTAATTAGGTTAGGTCATAATTAATATTACAAAAATATTTTTTCAAAAAGATGTTGATATAAGCAAGGAGAGTTCAAGGTCAAGTACCATAGCAAACAGTAGGATTTATGAAGTACATCATCCCAAAGTCAACGTCAAGAAGTCCCCTTTCCCGAAAACCCTTGTGGAGAAGGATTAGAAGGAGAAGAAGTAGAAGGAGAAATTAAAACTTTATGGCAAAGAAATTTGGAGACCAAGTATAAAAACACATTTTTGAATATTTTAATTTACTGAAAAATAAAGCAAGAAAAACATCATACTAAGATAATATCCATACCAGTTTACACATCTTTAATTAGTAATGATATATTTAGAGTTTTTGTTGTTAGTGCCGTGGAGTCAATTCCAACTCCTAGTGACCCTGTGTACAGCAGAGCGGAGCCCTGCCCTATCCTTTTGCCTGTCTCTCACCTTCTAGCGCTATATCAGATGATGCTCCACTGCTACTCATAGGGTTTCCATGGACAAATTTTTTGGAAGTGGGTAACTAGGTCCTTCTTCCCAGTCTGTCTAGTCTGGAAGCTCCTCTGAAACCTGTCCACCATGGGTGACCTTGCTGGTATTTGCAATCCTAGTGGCATATACAGCCGACAGACAGGTGGTATGGTTCCTTGACTGGAAACAAACCTGGGCTGCGGTAGCGAGAGCCCTGAATCTTAACCACCAGACCACCAGGGCTGGCTTTTATTGAAAGCAGTTATTTAAATTCAATGTCATTAGATTTCTAGAAAAGCTCTCCCCCTTGAACTTTTAATAAATACTCATAAATTACAGACATTATGAATATTTAAGTGCATATGTTCTATGCCTTTCTTCCATCCCAATTTTAATTTCATCAATTTTAATTAATTCCCAATTTAATTTTATCACTCAGAATTGTTAACTTTCATCTCTCTGGTCCCACTCAATTACCAAGTCTTTGCCGTGCTACCTACTAATTCTTTTCCACCTTCATTGCCACCCTTGTTGCTCAACTGGACAATTGAAATAGATTCCTAATTGGTCGACTTGAAGATTTTCAGTAAAAGCTTCAGTGACTTTTGAATAATGTCTGAAGTCTACTCTATGGCAGACAATAGCACATAGAGAGGAGGTCTCATAAAGAATAATTTTACAATATTTACAATACCCAATTAAAACCTAACTTTCAGTTATATACAATAAAAATAAACATATAATGCTCCAAGAAGATCAATTTCTCACTTTCCTTCAGGAAGTAACATTCTAAACTCAAGAGTATATAGAGGGATGTATTAAGTAAATTTTCTACTGATAAAAAGAACAGTCATAATAAAATAGTAGAAAACCTAGAGTTCAACATAAGCAGTTATAGAAAGATAAGAAAAAGGCACAGAAGGAGGAATTAAAGGCAATTAATATATATTTTACCTACCTCAATAGCAAATTAGCAAATAAACCCACAGGCTACAAAGATCTGAATTTAATTAAATTTAAAAATGAGACACAGAAGTGATTATTCTCAATGATACCTCAAAGATGCCTCCACATTGAGTGGGAAATGTGGGCGTCTGTAATCCACTCTACTTATGCCCCATTCAAGAGTGGCAAATACCATATTCCCGCTCTTCAGAAATGGACTCTTGCCAGATGTATTCATTCAACCAATATTTTTAAACACCTCCTAATTAACAAGCATTGTTCCAGGCCCCAAGGTACAGTGGTGAATAAGATAAAATTTCAAAACTCATTGATGTTCACTGTGGAGTTGGAGGCAGGCAGGGGGTGGCAGACAAGCAAAAAAATGAATAAGATAATTTCCAATAGAAATAAGTACAATAAAGAAAATATAGTGGGTTAATTGAATATAAATGACCAGTCTGGGAGGGAAAGGAATAATTTAGATAGAGGCATCTTTGAGGACTTTTATCTGAGATGTGAATGATAAGAAGGAAAAAGACACTTGGAATTTTGGAGCAAGAGCATGCCAAACAGAGGGAACAGCAATTGGCAAAATTCCTGAGGAAGAAATGATCCTGATGTGATCCAGAAACAGAGGGAAGGTTAATGTGGACATTAGGAGACAATTAATGTGGACAAGCAGGAGAGTAATGGAGAGGTAGACAACGGTCTAATTGTGCACTATTTTTAAAAAGACAATTATTTTAAAGCAGTTTTAGGTTTGTAGCAAAATCAAGGGGAAAGTACTTAAACTTCCCATATATCCTCTGAACCCACATATGCATAGCCTCCACCGTTATCAACACCTCCCACCAAATGTTGTAACAACATTTGTTACAATTGATGAACCTGCACTGATAAATCATAATCATCCAAAGTTCATAGTTTACCTTAGGATTCACTCTGAGTGTTGTACATTCTATGGGTTTGGACAAATGACATATGTCCGTCATTATGGTATCATACAGAGTGTTTTCATTGCCCTAAAAATCCTCTGTGCTCTGCCTATTCATCCCCCTACCCCAACCCCTGGCAACCACTGATCCTTTTGCTGTCTCCATAGTTGTGCCTTTTGCAGAATTCCACAATGTCCTATACAGTATGTAGCCTTTTCAGATTGGTTTCTTTCACTTAGTAATACACACTTGTTTCCTCCATATCTTTTCATGGATTGATAGCTTATTTCTTTTTCAGTGCTAAATAATATTATACTGTCTAGATGTACCACAGCTTATTTATTCATTCACCTACTGAAGGACATCTTGGTTGCTTCCAAGTTTTGGCAATTATGAATAAAGCTGCTATAAATATCCATCCACAGAAAGGGATAGATGCCAGATTGTAGCCAGGTTATATGAAATCATGTCTCAAATCCTCATTATTTTTAGTTCCTAGTGAAAATTACAAGAAAGACAACAGGAAATTTCATACTTAATTTTAGGATCAGAATCTTATTTACTCCCTGGTGTTCAGATTAGTCAAGGTGGGGTACTGGCCATGTGGCCAGTGCTATAAGATCCATTACAAGGAATATTTAGTCAGATGGTCAGAGGAGAGATTGGCATCAGAGTGTTGAGTAACCACCAAGATTTCAGGATGCTGGAGGTATTATTGGAACAGGTCAGGGAAAAGATAAGAAGGGTTAGTAGCAATTACTATATCTTTAGTTAACTTTACTGGTTCAAGCACATGATCTGTGGATATGTGATACGTGATAGAGATGAGTTACAGGGAAAGATGAGTTAATTTTATGTGTCAGCTTGTCTAGGCTATGTCCAGTTGTTTGGTCAAACATTAGATATTCCTTTGAAGGCATTGGGTAGATGTGATTAACACTTATAATCAGTAGGCTTTAAGTAAAGGGGATTACCTTCGATAATTTGGGTAGACCTCATCCAATCAGTTGAAGGTCTTGAAAGCAAAAACTGAGGTTCCCCGAAGAAGAAGTAATTCTGTCTCAAGACTGTAACATAGAAGTCTTGTCTGAGTTTCCAGCCTGCTGGTCTGCCCTACAAATTTCCAACTTGCCAGCCCTCACTGTAGAATGAACAGATTCCATAAATCTCTCACTCTGTCTATATGTATCCTGCTGGTTCTGTTTCTCTAGAGAACTCTTACTAATGCACTAAGTAAAACCTCCAATGCAAATTCCTCCCTGATATTCTTAGTTGTCGGAAGGGTTTAGAAACTACAACCCACTTTTCCTTTTTCCTCCTAAGGTCTAGAGCAGAGCCAGCCTTAGTCACTCACTCTGTGCTTCCCTTCCTTTAAGTTTCCCTCTGGTGACCTGCTTGTTCATTGAAAGATGAAGGCTCACACCTGATTGGCCGGGACTAGCCTGATGGCCACACCCACAGCAGGGGGCCAGCTTTTCTAATCTTAGGGGATAAATGACATATATGAGTCTATGTTATAGCACTCTTCTCTACCATTGAAATGTAAATGACGTTGGGGACATTTATCTCAGGTAAGTGAAGTGGAAAGATGAAACTGTATCTAGCAGATCCACTTGAGATCTGAGCAATCCAGACAGACAAAATGCCAGAAACGATAAAGAAAATATTAAGATATACGAACGTGTTTATCATTCCCTATTGACTTTAAATTTGATTAACAGCAATATTTCTTAAGTCCTTTCAAAGTAAACTATATATTCTGCAAAGGCCAGGTCTTGCACATCCGAAGCAAAATGAAATAGGAGAGTCTTAATTGTCTAAATTGGTTGGCTGCAGTAGCTCAAATCACCTTTCTACTCTAATTTTGCTGATCGTTTCCAGCAGTGGGTTGGTGAGGAGCAAAAAGTAAACATGCCCAAATTAAATCAAACACAGCATTTGAGTGACTGTTTCTTAGTTTTTTAATAGAATCTAGATCTAAAATAATTTCATTTCTTACATATCTGAATTTGAGGCAGTATGTCTAGTGGTTAGGAGCATGAGGTCTGAAGCTCATCTCCCTGGCTTCACATCCTGGCTTCGCATTAGTTGTATGACCTTAGGCACTCTATAACTTCTTCTTGCCTCAGTTTGTCCACCACTAAAATGGTGATAATATTGACACTCATCTTATAGGGTGGTTGTGAGTATAAAGCACATAGTATCTGAAACATAGTAAACACTTAAAATACTGTTATTAGTGGATACTATCGGATACTCACCACTGCTTTTCATCACACAATTACTGCATCAGTTTTTGTACACAGCATTCAGTTAGCTGTTTGATGGGAAATGATCTGGACCTAAGTTTGAGTCCTAGATCTGCAAATTAGAAGTTAGGTGACCTTGGCAAGCCACTATCTGTGGCTTCCTGACCTAGGAAATGGACATGACACTTGCCATACCTATATCATTATGAAAATCAGGGGTGATGATGTTTACTTAATGTAAATTATAAAATTCCACACAGCTGTGAAGTCCTGCAGTCTATTCATTTTTTCAGTTATCTTCAAAATAGTTAATACTACTACCAGATTCTGCAGCTGGTGTTCCACAGTCATGTGCCAAAGAAATACATTTAAAAATAAATATCAAATAATCACAGTTATTTTTAAGTATATAAGGGTTCATTTTCCTTACTTATCGAGAAAAGAAAACTTACCTTTTCAACCAACTTAGTAGTGAAACCTAATAATTTAAGTGTAGCTGTGTTTCTTTGTAGCTCTCCCTCCACCCTCTCACTTTCACATTTTTCTTCCACTGTTGATACAAGTAAGCTCCAGGAGCAAATTGTCTAATGTCCCTTCCCTGCTTCCGTGGCTTAGCAGTCTCTCTCTCCTGCACCTGCCTGGGTGGTTTTGCTGTTTTTCCTTTCCTCTTCTGACTGAGTCTACCTCAGAGTAAAACAAAACATAAGCTACACAGAGGATAATGAATATTGATCTTCCACTTTAGCCCCAAACACCTACAGCAGTGGATCGACTTAAAGAACATTCAGGTGTGAGAAGATCTAATCGCCACACTGAAAACAACAGCAGACTGTGCTTGGTTGGAACCACATCTGCAGTTGTTTGAATGCCGGCCTCTGTCACAGTTTTAAACTAAAATCAAATCATGGCTTTACTGCTGTGGGCTCCACATATTTTTTTTGAAAACAGGAAAATAATAATGTAAACATTTTAAAGTTATGGGGGCTTTACATTAAAACACAATGGAAAAAACTATGCAAACTCGAACACTTTTGTATTCTCCTTTCATTCATTATCAAATCCAGATAGGAATTGACAGTTAAAAGAGAATAATTCGAAATATCCAGACAACTACCTACATTTTTCTTTTGTTCTTTCACTTGATCTAGCTAATTTCATAAGAACATTTCTGCCAGTCCCCCATATCCTAGTTGCCAAAAGCCTTTCATAGGACTGACAGAGTCCCCAGTGTTCAAAAATTAAACATGATGGAATCTTCAAAAATAAGGGACCAACATGATTTCAATGTATGAGATGATGGACAATATCCACAGTTGAACAGCCTTTCCTCCCACACGTTGCCAGGCGTAGTATGGCCTCATTTATTAAACCCACTCATAGTTCCTCCAGTGTCTACTGTTCTTTCCTGCCCTGTTTCTCCATCACAGAAAGTATAGCTATCTTGGAGATGCAGATCAAAGAAGAATTGTTCCATAAATCCTTTCCTGGTTCCCTAGTAGGAATTAATCTTTCCATCCTTTGATTTTCCCAATTTTTTAAACCTGTTTAATGAAAATTGCCTTACACAAGTGTGACTACTAAAGCAGATTACAATTTCTTTGAGGCCAGGGACTCGGTCTTTGTCCATGTTGACATCTTCTATAATGTTTTTTAAATAATGTTTGACCATAATAAATGTTTGTTGATAGAAAAGAAAACGTTCATTGAGATTTTCAAGTTTGCTGCTTTATCATTTTGTCACCATTTCTAAAAGTTCATTGATTTTTAAAGCATTTTTATACATCAGATGTCTCTTCGGAAAGTGATTTCTAACGTGAGTGCAGGGTTGTCTCCAAGCGGATCACCACAGAGAACTGGAGGCAATTCTGTCAGTGTAACTCAATATAAGGAGTGTGAAGATTTCATGTGGAAAATAAAAAAGAGTTGAAAAATTGAGAGGGTGAAAATACACATCAAAGTCATTAGTCTACAAAAGCTGAAAACATCCACCCTCGATCCAATCCTAGGTGATTGGGAATCACCGGTATTATCACAATGAATTAAGGAGGTTTCTGTAGGCACCGGACATAAGGTTAATGTTATATATTCTCCCTGATTTACCCTAAGTCCTAGACACTTGTGAAGTTGTATTACTGGGCTCTGATAATTCACTATAAACTTTCTAGTGAACGCTTAAAAACCTTATTTGGTAAGTTGATTTTAAAAACTTCACGAAGCACCATTGGGTCATTTCCGTTCCACTATTTTATGCTACCTAATGTTAAGGTACTGGTTTTCCTGGCCCATGAAGGTGTGCATTAGTATTTTCTTGCTAATGTAATAAATTACCATAAATTTAGCAGCTTTAAACAATATCCATTTATTCTCTCGTAGTTCTATGAATCAGAAGTCAAGTTATAG
Source organism: Ceratotherium simum simum (assembly GCF_057802395.1). Lineage (NCBI taxonomy): Eukaryota > Metazoa > Chordata > Mammalia > Perissodactyla > Rhinocerotidae > Ceratotherium > Ceratotherium simum. The sequence goes on along the minus strand of NC_141918.1, from coordinate 4,357,012 downwards.
CATGGCTCGGCTGGTTCTCTACTCCTGATTTCAAAAGCCAAAACTGTTGGCAGGACTGCATTCCTTTCTGGAGACTCTGGAGGTGAATCTTCTTCCAAGCTTATTCAGGATGTTGGCAGAATTAAGTTTCTTGTGGCTGGGGTTCCTGTTTCTTTGCTGGCTGTTGACTGAAGTCATCTGTGGCTTCTAGAGGCTGCCTGCGTTCCTTGGTTCATGGCTCCCTTCCTGTCTTCAAAGACAGCAATGGTGGCTTGAGACCTTCTCATGCTTTAAATGTCTCTGACCTCCCCCTTTACCTCATTTCTCATCCCATTGTGTTCCACCACATCTTTTGATAGACTTTTCTACTTTCCTCTTCTACTTTTAAGTGCCCATGGGTTACATTAGGTCCACCAGGATAAGCTCTCTATCTTAAGATCATTTTATTGGTAACCTTAATTTCATCTGCAAAGTCCCTTCACAGAAGTAACTAAACTAGTGTTTGATTGAACAACCAGGGGACAGGAATCTTGGGAGAACACTTTTAGAATTATGTGTAAAACAAGGTGTAAAGTCTCAAGTGAAGTGTACTTTTATTCTTAAATCTTTATTTGTAGCTTTCAAAAATTAGGCTATTCAGTAAGGACTTATAATACCAGAAACATGGAACTAGCTGCCTATTTCCTAAATACAACTGGAGGACAGAACATTTGAAGGTTCAGACACACTTATGCAGCCACATATCCATCTCACAAATGAATACTAGATGGGGAGCAAAGATTAGACACAAAAAAACTTCATTTATCCTCAAAAGCTTGTATATCTAATGCACCAGGGATAATAAGCATGGGCTACGTTGGAAAAAACAAGCATGTACTGAAATCTTTAAGACAAGGATTGACACAAACAAAGTGCTAACTGACAAAAGCTGTTAAAACACTTTTCTGTGGGCCGGCCTGGTGGCATAGTGGTTAAGAGTGGTGCGCTCCGCTTCGGCTGCCTGGGGTTTGTGAGTTCGGATCTCAGGCAAAGAGCTACTCTGCTCATCAAGTCACACTGTGGCAGTGACCCACATACAAAATAGAGGAAGATTGACACAGATGTTAGCTCAGGGACAATATTCCTCAAGCAAAAAGAGGAAGATTGGCAACAGATATTAGCTCAGAGCCAATCTTACCAAAAAAAACTTTTCTGTAAGCTGTTTAATGATTCACAGTAGATCTCCTCAGCATTATCAAGTATCTTACCTTGGAAGCAGATCTTATACTCCTTTCAATTGTTCCTTTTGGGGTCATTGTAGCTGGTGGTAAGGGAATCTCCTCCAAGAGCCAAATAGACATTGACAGATAATTCTTACATGCGATAATTTAGTGCTTTCATTTACCAACATAGAAAAACATTATTACCACTCAAAAACCTGTTATAATTAACACCGTAGCTTAGTTTCCTGATGTGAATGTTCTCATAAACAGAATAAGAGTGCAAGTGATATGGGAACAAAGCTTTTTAGGAGCAAGTATATTTCCTCCCCACTCAACTTCCCCTTCAGCAAGTTGGACACTGTGCGTTTCAGACAGCGAGGAGGTGCCAGAGATGACTGAGCCACAAGATGGAAGGAGCTTGGGTCACTGTGTCCCCACAGGGGAAGACCTCCTATCAATCAGAAACACTTGCACTGGATAGTCAGGTGAGCTAGAAATTTACCTCTATTGTGTTTTGGTCTTTACACTTTTTGGATCTCTTCTTTCCAGCAGCTGGTATTATCCACACGAATACACCCTGTGTTTATTCTGCTCCAGAATTTGTAGCATAACCCTTTTACTGCAAGTTCTCCAGTCCCTGACTCTTTAGATTACATAAATCCTTACCATTTTCAATTTTTTTCAAGGATATTGTTTTATGTTGTAAAGGTCAAGAGTATATTTTGGAACTCAGATCCAAGAATTTGAAACAAATACTAAATTTTTTTGTGCATTATGTGCACTAGAGCAAAACACCTTAACCTCATTTTTTTTAAGCTTTAATAATTCAAGGGCTGCAGAGGAAAGAGAAAAATTAAAAATAGTAAAAAAAAATACATGGACAAAATGCTGAAATATTATTCTCCTGTACAAGGTTAACTCAATAGTACAGATTGCTTTTGGCATAAAATTAAATTCAAGGTAAAGAGAAGGCAAACACAGGTCTTGTTGTAGGTAGAGAGGGTCTGCATTTAGAGATTTATTATAATACAGAGAATAAACGTGCTTATACTCACAATATTGTCCTTCTGGAAAAGGCAGGGATCTTTTGGGGACCCGGTAAATCAGATCTGCGAGTGCTAGTACCTGAGGTCATGAGTCCATGCTGATTCTATGACTAGTACAGCCAGGCAATTCTCTTACAAATTTCTCATTTGAAAAGAAGGTTTTGAGAAAGATGTGGGAAGTAACAGGCCATAATTTGAAGCTGATCGACGTATGACAGAGTTATCAAAGGGCTGACACCTGAGAAAAAAACTTACAGGGTCAAATAGGATTAATAATTATTATTAATAATTATGTTAACAATCATACTACTACTTATAGCATCTTTTACATCTATAATTCCTCAACAAGCGTGAATGTGGTTATTATACTTTGTAAATGTATGAGAAAACAAGCTTAGAGAGATTTCCAGCAAACGAGCCAATGCCAAATAGCTACTATGCTCAAGGTTCAGAATTAGAAATTGTGTCCAAGTCCTTCTATCATTTAAAAAAATGTCCTGATTAGGAGTCTCTGATTCACCATAATAACCGTCAACAAACAAGAATTATTAATAAACTACTATGACCTAAGAATTTTAGGATTTTTTCCATTGTGCCCATTTCCACCAATGTTTGTACTAATTCATATATCAATATCCCTGGCCTCAAATAAAATGGTAATACTACATCTGATGTGCTTTCTTGAATATAGAGTTAACTCCTCTGAAACATAGCAAATTCCCGTTTTTAGAAAAAACAACCATAACATACACAGAATGACATTTTAGGCTAAAAAGTAAAGTTTCAAGCTTTTTCATTTAATAAGTGCAACATCCAGATTAAATGCTTTTCTGATTTAAAGTTTTTTTTAAAAGTCAGTTAACATAGTATTTCTGGTTACGATATTACCTAAAGAGTAAGGATTTTAAGAAAGCCAAATATTTTACAAAGAAAACAGAGGAAATGTAATTTGTAACCATAGTGACAGCTTAATTTAAATTTGGTCTTTTATATATGATATTCAGATTTATGATTATTTACTTAATAACATTATTGATTATTTTAAGAAGGCAATGAACATTTCTGTAAATGAAGGCAAATTATATTATAGTCACAGAACAGTGGGTTACATTTAGCTAGAGGGTGACTGATGAAGGCGGTGGGGAACTCAGATTCAAACAATTTTCAGAATGTTCATTAGGAAAACAGATAGTTTTAAGATTTTGATTATTAAATCACTGTTTTTAATAGGATTTATTCAAGTCATTTAACAATAATTTATTGTTGTACCAGAAACAATGGTGATATGTTGCAGGTGCAGGAGGCTTCTTGGAGAAATGACATAAGTTCCTGACCTCATGGTGTAGGTTACTAATAAAGAGAGACAAGAAAGGAAACAAGAAAGAATGGAGGAAGGATTAACAAATGACTGTCAAATGTTGGCTGAATTAATCGATTCAAAAAATACTAATTATAGAAAGGAAGTGTAGAAATGAATGCCGATGAAAATATTCTCAATAGATCAGTCAGGCTTCAATAAGGAAACAGAACCACTATGAGTATCATGAATCAGGAATTTATTCCAGGAACTAGACATTACACAGTTGTGGGAGGAATTGGAAAGCAAGGACCACTAAGGGGAGCGGGGAGATTCGTTAGCAGCCATCCTAAGCCATTAGGCAGTTCTCCTGCAGCACAGGGGTCATGTTAAAGCTCACGGGAACTCTGCGAACAGGAACCGGGCAGCTGCTGGAGTGAGCCGCAGTGAGTGTTGGTGCAGGAGGGTGAGGAGAGCTGTCGCCTCTTCCTAGTTACTGCCCCTGTGAGCTCACAGCCAAGCACGTAGCGGTGGGCCTGCGAAGCTATGCTTCAGGAGGGTCAAAGGTCAGGAAGAAGAGCAGAATTCAGAGAAGGGGAGAGTGAGGATAAACCTGCACCCATCAGTGTCTCCTCATTTGTCTTTCTCTGCCTCCAACTATGCTGACCTTTAGGGAGTGATGGCTGCTACTTCACTGGTCTAGACCTCATGCAAATTCTCTTGTGGCCAACCCCAAACTGGAACCATACTGGGAAGATGATTTGGAGAAATGTAGTTCCAGATTAGCCAAGCTGACATATTATAAACACTTCCATTAGAATTTTTAAGTATACACAATTTCACTTTTACCTATGCTATGTGGTATTTATATTTTCTATTTATAATATATTATTTTAAAATAAAGTCATGAGCAAAAATAATTGTTTTTGGAAATGATGTTAAATTCAAAATCAGTAAGCACAAAGCTGTAAAGTTATGCGATCCCTTTTGAGTTTCCTCCTGGTGATTTTGCGTGTTGCTCTGCTTAGTCACCTGCTGCTTTGCCCTGGGCAAATGTCATTTCAAATTCTCATGAAATCTCCACCGAGTAGTGGCAATTTGCCAGAGCATTTTTCTCTCACTTTTCTAAACAAGAGTGCGTGAAGTGAGGGGAAATGTAGTGGCTTATGCAACATCCATATTGGGGTGAAACCCCACAAGATGCTAGCCCCACCACTGCTCTGCTCAGTGGTCTGTGCAGGGAGGACAATGTTCTCTGATGCAGGAAGTCAGAATAGATGTGAAGGGATGATATCAGTTGATCTGCAAGTGTAGTATTTATTTTCGTTCCTTAAATGCATGGAATAGATCCATACAATTCAGATCATTTTTCTAGAAAATGTTAAGGACTGGCGACCACATCCAAAACTCTGGCAACCTTCATGGCATGAAAATAACTCATTGCACACTTTAAGCTGAAAGATTGGGCTTGTGCATGATTTAAAAATGTGATTTTGGATGTTTAGATATGAATTTACTTTATTTTAGTAATTCTCTGGATCTCAGTTATGCCACTGATATCTCATTCTCCAGTAATCAATAGCCAGAGTCAACCAATTTGATTTTTTAAAGTGATTCATCTATTGTATTTAGACAGTACCTATAAAAAAACAAAGTAATTTGAATTGGAGAGGTATTTGATATTGAAGGCAAAGCCTTGAAGCTGATTTGTAGTTAAAATAAATAGACATTTTTATAATTCCAAATCTAATATCATCAGAATCCTATAAGATAATACTTACATCATTGGGACATTTTTTTTTCCAATGGGACATTTTAAATTGACAATTGCTATAAAATTGAAACAGAGAAATGCGGTGTTTGCTTCAAAAAAATTACTAGCCTAAGGTCAGGCTAAATGTATCTTTTCCTCCACATCTATCAAGTGGATTTAGTGTGTGTCATTAAAACGAAAGTAACCTATATATCATCTTTAGAAATGGATGGGAAAATGCTTTAAGAGGAGGTAAATTGCTTATCAAAGTAACCAATTTTACTAAAATGTAGGGCTTCAAGTAAAAAATTATTTCAGCAAACCTACCACTTAGGTTCTTACTGGTATGTTCTTTGCTTAATAGTTGGAAATTACTATTCATTATGCTAAGATTAAAAAAATGCCTCTACAGGATGTTGGCAGTGACCCTCCCTGGAGTAAAAATAACCTATGCAATGGTTGTTTTTGGCATAAAATACTATTAAGAAAACATGTATTTGGAAAAGTTGTTTTTTCAACTTTTATAGAAGTTGAAAAACATCTATAGAACATAGAAAAACATAGAAAATATATAAAATAAAATATAAAACAGAAAAACACTGTCAGATTTACTTTCTTCATCTATAAATATGGACTAATTCTTACTTAATTTTAAGAGTTATGGAGATTAAATGAGATAATCCATGAGCAAATGTCTAGCATCTATTGATATATAGTGTGTGTACACTAAATGTTTATTTTCTTCCCTTCTTTCTTGACATTTACTTATGGCATAATTTACAAAGTTAATTTACTTGTTTCAAAGGATTCACTCAAATATAAAATGGGCCAGTAGGAACTCTGAGAACAAATGTAAGACTGCCTTACATGCAACCCATTTTTGCTTCTGATATCCCAAAGTTTTTTCTTTCCTGGAGGAGAAAAGCTTACTCCCACAGAACAAAAAAAAAGTCACTACTCTCTAAGACCTGTATATCCTACTAACTCCCACCAGTATGCCAACACCTAAAATTATTTGACCAAATAGGGACCTATAATCCATTTATCCTAAAGTTATTTCCATGTCTCTCACCACCTTCTCTACTCACTTCTGACTGAGACTGCCTTAACGTTCCCCTCAGCTTGACTAAACTTGAGACAGGTTTCTGCCTGCCTCTAGGCCCCTAACTCTCTTTTCTTAGAACATTTACTTTAGAAAACTTGTAATTTCAAATTCTTTCTCTGCCCTTTTGAAATGTAGGTAAATCTTCTCCCAGTGTCTAGCCAGTTTTACAACCCAGGACCCTCTTTCTCAAGGACCTGGGTGCAATCTCTTTGAAACGTAATCATCAAGCAAGATAGTACCCCTACCTATCAGTGGGAGGGTAGCAGCCTAACTTGATAAGTGCCTGTTAGCAAACACAGCTGGCTTGATCACAAAGAAAAACACTTGCAAATTTAGGAATAATTCATTGTGCTAGATACATTTCATTCACCAATCTCACCTCCCACTGTCCTCCGGTACTCTTCTGCTAGCTCACCCCACTGCTTAAAATCCCTCTCGCCTTTTATTTCAGTGGAGTTGAGTTCAATCTCTTTCCCCTGTAGCAGTAGTTCCAAATAAAGTCTTCCTTGCCTGTTTAACTCTGTCTACTGCAATTTTTCTTTGACAGTTCCCGCCTTACTGAGTGAGCTCTATGGTTCACCATTAAATGACACCCTTGCCAATATCCTCAACTCATTTGGCCCTCTTTTGCCAGACCCCAAAATCCAGATAATCAGCCTCTCCAATGCATAGGTTGGAAAAAAACACACAGCCAGCTGACTCACTTCAATCTCTGCCTGCTGACTTCAAGTCCTGGAACACTATTTCATTGCTTTGCTTGCTTTAAATGCCCCTACACCTCCTTACTCACACTCATTTTCAGCGGATGACATCATTTCATATTCCACAGAGAAAATAGAAACAATTGGCAATTGGAAAAAATGTCCACCAGCACCCACCTCCATATCCACCTACCCACCTGCCTCTGGGACTTTATAGTCTGCCCTGCATACTGTTATTGTTGATAAGCCAGCTGTGCTTAGAGCTCAGGCAACCTGTCTACTTTGTCCCAGATCCCATTCTCCCAATCCACCCAAGAACACAGCTGTAGAAACCTTTTCCTCTCTGTCCTGTATTACCAATTTTCACTACTTTACTCAATCAGTCCCATCACCCTGCAACAGTTTGTAGATGTTCCCCTCTTAAAATAATTAATAATAATAATAATAAACTTCTCTTAATCCTAAATCCTTCCAGATACTGCAATTGATTTCTGTTCCCTTTTTCAGCAAGTCTTGAGAAGGTGTTTACAATTCCTCTCTTCCCATCCTCTTTAAACCGTCCTCTATTCAGGCTTTAGCTCCCTCCCATCAAAATTGTTATTGTCTAGGCCACAAATAAACTTTTAAATCCAATTGTAAGTCCTCAATTTATTTCACTTAGCAGCATTTGGCATAATCAATAGTTCCCTCACTTTCTTCACATGGCTTAAAGAACACCAAACTATTTAGTTTTTGTCTTAAATAACTGGCTCATCTTTCTCAGTGTCCATTACTGGTTCTTTCCATCTTTCTACCCCTTAGTTAGTGTGACTGGAGGTTCAATTCTGTTCTTTAACTGAACTTACCACCTAGGGGATCTCATCCAGTTTAATGGCGTTAAATACCATCTAGATGCAAACAATGAGCCAATTTTTATCTCCAGCTCAGACTTCTCCCTTGAATTCAGATTATTTATGCAACCACCTACTAGACATTTCCCTTTGGCTGTCTAACGGAAGTCTCAAGCCTAACATGCCTAAACCCAGATTCCTGATCTTTACCCCAAACCTGCAACTTCAGGGTCTTCACCATCTCTGTCAATGTCAGTGTCATCTTTCCATTTGTCAGGGAATGAAGGGTGAGGGGGGGACATAGGAATTAACTTTGACTCCTATCTTTATCTCACAGAGTGATGCTTTAAAAATTTAAGGTGTCACAACTTTGTACAAAATACACCAATAGCTTCCTGCCCCATTTGGAGTGAAAGTCAATGGCCTACAAGGCCTTACCTGGTCTAGACTCACAGTTAATTCTCTGAGCTTATTTCCTTCTGCTCTCTGCTCTGTCCACACTGGTCCCTTTGCTGTCCCTTAAACACGACAGGCGTGCTCCTGCCTCAGAGTGTTTAGACTTGTATTCCTATGTCTAAATACTCTTCCTGCAGATCATCTTGGCTCACTCTCTCATCTGCACTACTCCTCTGACCACCCTATTTAAAATTGTAACTCTGTCCATGATGTAATCTATGCAGAAATAGAAGTACAATGATGTACACCTGAAATTTTTACAATGTTATAAACCAATGTTACTGCAATAAACAAAAAATTAAAAAATATATATATACTGCACTGTACATTTAAAATTGTAACTCTGTCCTTGCATCACTCTAGCACTCTATATCTATCTCCTTCCCTGCTTTATTTTTCTCCAGAACCCTTCTTACCATCTGATATAACATATATTAGTGTATGCATGTGTTTATTATCTCTTTCTCCCAGTTTAACATAAGACTGTATGAGAACAGAGAATTTGTTTTCTTGATACCTAGAAAAGTGCCTGGCACATAAATATTTAAGGAAGAAAGGGAGAAAGGGAGGGAGGGAGGAAGGAAGGAAACTAATGTCAACTCTATATTATTAGGAATCCATCATCTAGGTGATAATTATTAGGGTGCTTATCTTCTTATCATTCTTTCTGAAATTTTATTGCATATTTGTCAACTCTTAGAACTTGGGTTCTAATTTCTTCTAAGGAGAGAAGATAGGGACCTAGCTTGAATATAAAGTGCCAGCAACAGATATATGAAAGCACTCTTTCTCCAACTAATGCTGCCCTTACAACCTTGATTTAATCTCAAATCCCCCATCCCCTCACAACTGTATGACTGTTAGAAAGAGTTATATTCCTGAAGATTATATGAATGAGGTGTTATCCTCTCTCAAAACTCTCAGCCAATAAGAGGGAATTAGGCCAGCTTCTCAGGTTGAGTTTACTGCAAGATCTACTTCTTAATAGGGTACTCCTGGATAAGTACCTGCTTTCCAGGGCTGATGCTTCTAAATCTTGAAGTTATTATATTAAAATAATAAGCAACAGCAAGAAGAAATTTATTTTTAGAGTAAAGGTCCAGTTTGTTAATTTACAGTAAAGAATGTATCTTTCCACTCATCAGGAACCATGTTTCACTATATTTCACCTCTAATATCTCCTCCATAATAATCTTCTATTAAGAAATGTGATGTTAAACTCCCTCACTTAAACTCCTATAATGGTTCCCTATTACTTTCCAAGTTAAGTCCAAAGTTCTTATAGTTATACAATTATTATTAAATATCCAGTCTCAAATCAACTTTGTTGTCTGTAACTCACTGTCTCTATTTTAATCATTGTGAGTGAAAACCTCAGTCCCTTCTTGGGTCACCATCACTCCTCATATCCACATCCCCGGGATTTGTTATAGAAACAGGGTCTTATGTAGTGTCATGGCAACAGCCGGGGGAAGGAGGACAATATGGTCCTTGGCTTTGCTCCAATAGCTTGACAGTGAGATATACATCACCACAGTTGCTCGGCTACACCAGGTTCAGTGACTTGACACTATTCTGTGCCTCATGGAAGACAACATACTTTGGAGAAATTGTCCACGGCTCCATCTTCCTAGACACACAGCACACTTCTCCCTGGTGACTTGCTGGAGCCCCTGTGAACTGTTAGGAGGCTGTCCTGTTCACAAGACCCACCAAAACCTCCCTCTCTCTCTCTATCTTTTTCACTTTTTTCCTGCCTCTCTCTATCCTCTATCTTTCTCTACCTTTCCTTCTCTCCACAATTCCAGGGGTTTCTTTTTATTCTTGGGGGATGTAGATGGAAGCCCCATGCTCCTCTCTGTTTCTCTTAACACTTATTGTTTATACCAAGAATCCTCTCCCTAATTGATGCGTCTAGGTCCTAGTAATAAAAGTTATAAGGAATTATAGGTCCTGTCCTATTTTCATTCTTGCCATATCACCCCCTAAAATGAGTGCAGAGCCCACTACCTTCTTGAATGAAGAGATAGGTAAAGGGGGGAAAATTATGTCTTAATGTCAAGACCACAAATTTACAATCAGATTCCCATTTCCTCTCCTCCCTCATCCACATTCTCCCTACATTCCCATAGCATCAGATGGGTCATGGCTTCCTGAATGCATTCTCTCCTTTGTATTTCCTAATCTTTGAACAGTTCTATTTGTCTTCTGCCTGCTTTGAATGACTCTTCATGTGTAAACAGAAATGTGTGCAATATGATGAAAGATAAGGAGATAAGGATGCCACTGCCAACACCTTCATATTTAAGTGTATCTGGAAGATAGCTCCTCCTACAGGGTGGCAACTGATTGGCCATGGGCCGATTAAGAAGTCGGTGTAAATCTCTGCATTAAATGGTACTAAATGTTAATAATTATTTTTTCAGATAAAAACAAACACGTGTGTGTCTATATATATGCACATATATGTGTGTGTATATAAGTGTCTACACACACATACATGTATGTTTAGAAGTGGGAATATTTTGTCTAACTTTCACATGGATCTGTTGACCATTTTGTGGACCCTAGGGGATGCACACACCCTACTTTGAAGACATCTACTTAACATACATTCACCTCTAACATTTTATGTCTTTAAGCTGCCATCTTACGTGTCCTGGCACCAATTTTTCAGACCATTTACAACTCATTACTCCCCAACCTATCTTACATTAATTACTTGTTGAGTTTTGGGAGACAGATTAGTTACTTGATAGTAATTGTGACCATGTTAGTGTTATCAGCAGAACTTCCACAAACCCTTTCTTCCTGTGGCTTATCTCTGGAGATGGATAAACACATATGCTTTATAAAGATGATGATTACTTTCTATATCATAGTGTGACATTTTCTGACCTTGCTCCTGAGTTCTGTAGATGGAGATTCCTGTGCATGAAGTAGAGCTCATCTGCAAAAAGCCCCCGTTAAACGCCTTGGAAAAGAGTTTTTATAGGAAAGATTTGGATTATTATCATTCAAGGATTAATTTTTTAACTTTCATCTACAGTGTACACCTTTATACAACTTTTATTTTCATGGTTATCAACCATAAGTAGACCCTCAATACAACCTAGAGATTCTTCTATGTACATTGGTCAGTTCCATCTAACTTGTCCACAGAGTCTATTCTAAATCTTCTCAAGGTCATTAGTAATGTAATTATATGATCTGAATCATATGATCACCTTTTGGTTCTTATCTTGATCTATTAGCAGCTATCAGGCTACTTTGACCTGAGATGCCCATTATCCCTCTGAGAACGAGCTCTCTCAATAGGTAGACTCTGACAAGCTCCCCCCCGCACCTATCAAAGATTCAATTAAGACTGCTTGCAACAAAAGAAATTTTTCTCAGTCAAGGTTCCATCCTTATAGCCTTAACTCTTGCCGCCATTCCCCACCTCTTATCTTCTATTCTAGCTGTGCCCAATTTCCTCAAATCTATAAACTTTTGTAAACCTCATTCCTCTCTGTAATGTCCTCTCCACATCCTTCACAGAGAACAAGCAGCACAGAGATCTGGAAAGCTAGCTCTATGAACCCACGATTATCCTCCTTCCCTTGTCTGAGTCTCAGTTCTCCTCTGTGCTTTAAGCACTTCCTCTGTGATAGCAATTTTTAAATTCTTTTGTTATCTGTTTATTTACTGGTTTTCCACAAGATAGTAAATTCTTTTGTATAGTATAGGGACTTGCAAAGAGTAACCATTCAATAAATGTTTGCTGAATAGATTAAGGAATGAATCTCCATATTTTCCCCTCTTTTTCTTTTTTCCTAACTTTTTTACTTACAAGTATTTTGAAACTTTAAAAGTGAAATTATTTGAAAAAATAAGAATCTCATAACCCTAGTGCGCTTTTATGAAAACAGTAATAGAAAACATATTTTTTGCTTTCAATTTTAAAACTATTTCATATTTTTGATGTTAAAAACAAAATTATTTTCCTAAATATGTTAGAAAATGAATAGACTGAATAAAATAGAAATCAAATCTTTTGATCATTTAATGTTTTAAAATTTAAAAATAAGATGCACACATAAATTTTTATTTTTCTAGAATTCTGTTTTTTTTTAAAGATCTTGCTAGTGTCGTACATTCACCACAAAGCTGCAGTATAATTTGTAATGCAGGAAGGCTTAAATACTAAGCTTTGTTATTAATTCCCTGAATTAGAACAGCTCTTAAAGGAAAAACAACTAAATTGCAGCCAGCATGAAGAAATTGGATTCGGTGATGATTGCTATCTTGAAAGCCTGTAACCTTGCATTATTCTGTCATATGCCTAAGGGCATTGAAAGTACTCTAAATTAATTTCAGGGGCTGCACAAGAACATTTCCGTTAATCACAGAATCCAAGAGCAGTATGCCCCTTGGTGTTCTGCTATCATGTTTTTAATCTTCATAAGATGATTCTGTAATGTGTCCTATTTATAGAAAAATTCTGTGAATTTTTCCAGAACTAATTTTTTTAAATCTTGGCAATAATATGCACCTCTTAGTACCGCCTCCCAATTCTTCTCTGAAATAAGAAAAAAAGTTATTTTTCTTTGCATCATATGTTCAATCAACCTGTCTACTCCCAGTGTTTAAAGATGATTTAGGGTCACCAATAACAGACAAGTAGTGATGCTTACATACCTTGAAGATTCTGTGTGCTTTCAAAATGGCAGAAACTTAAAGTTTAACTTGTGCCAAGCACTGCGATTTTCACAGTAACCCTATATGTGTCATCACTTACTTTATGGATAGGGAAACCGAGTCAAAGAGAAGCTAAGTAACTTGCCCAAGATCAGCCAGCTGTTCAGTAGCTGGAATATGATTTGATAGAGACAAATTTCCAGGAAATGTGGTGTGAACATAGATGACCATCCTGGCCTTACTTTCCTGCTACAAATTAAACCAAAATGACCAGAAAATTATTAAAACTAGTGTAAAAATTTACATCAGTCTTGGACACTAGGTAAAAAATGACATTATTATGCCACCTATGCCAAAGAATTTCTAGGTATGATGCAGATATGACTAAAATTAAGCTGTTGAGGAGAAACATTATCTCTTGTGAAGAAAGTAGTACCATATTCCAGAAAGCAAATAGAGGCGATCTTAAGAGATTGAGGAATTCTGGATTATCTCCTGAGGCAGCAGGTTACACCTCCATAAGAAATATAGGGACACAGTCCAGGAGAGGAAGCCAGTCTGAGCAGAAGGCTAGTTATGGAAAATAGCTCTTAGGTACAGAAATTTCTCTGAAGAGATAGAAGACCTAAAGCAAAGAGGAAGTATATATCCACCATAAGCTCACTCACTACTTTAATTAGGCTAGTGGGTCACATAAAGGGAACTGATAGATTGAAGAAAATTAGAAGTAGAAGACCTTCTCCCTCTGACTATGAACTCACTCATTAAGTAGTGGATAATAACAACAACAAACAGACACATAGAGACAGAGATTGGATTTGTGGTTACCAGAGGGGAAGGGGGGAGGGAGGGGGGTGAAAGGGATAATTAGGCACATGTGTGGGGTGATGGATTGTAATTAGTATTTGGGTGGTGAACATGAGAACATAATGTAATCCATGCAGAAATACAAGTATAATGATGTACACCTGAAATTTATACAATGTTATAAACCAATGTTACCGCAATAAACAAAAAATAACAGATAAAAAAAAAAGAAGAAGAAGTGCAAGAAAATACTATCACAAGAAGAATTGTCTACATTTGGCGTCTCTATTTCTGTTTCCTCCATTCTCTCTTCATCCTACTCCAATATGACTTTTGCCTCCATCTCTCCACTAAAATTTCTCTTGTCAAGATCACTAATGATTTTAATGTTGCTAAATCAAATGATCACCTTCTGGTTCTCCTCTTACCTGACCTATTAGCAGCATTTGATCTGGCTGATCATTCCCTTCTCCTTAAATTATTCCTCATTTGGCCTCTAGGAAATCATGCTGTCCTAGTATTCTTCCTACCACTTGTCTCCATGTCAGTCTCCTTTACAGCTTGCTCCTCCCCCCCCGAATGCCTAATGTTGTAGGGTCTGGTGCTCCGTGCTTGGTTCTCTTTGTCATATACATTCTGTTGGTGATTTCATCTAGTTTCATGGCTTTGAATGCTGTCTAATCATTGAAGACTCTCAAAAGTATGTCTCCAGCCTGACTTGCTATGGTGTACATATGTCCAACTGTCTGCTCAAGCTATCTTCTTGGATATCTTGTTCATTTATTCATTTCAGGAATCTGAAACATAAACATCAAAAATGGAATTTCTGAACTTTTCCCACAAGTCTGCTCTACTTGAAGTCTCACCCATTTCAGTTCATGGGAAGTCAATCTTTTTATTTCCTAAACCAAAAACCTAATTTTCAATCTTTAAGAAATATTGAGTTTTTTTGTTTGTTTGTGCTTAAATACGAATTGCAGTGAATATATCCTAACAGGAACTGAGAGGACAGAGATAGAGATGAAGGGGAGATATTTTATGCTCCATTTATGTTAATTATTTTTGAATCACATGAATGTATTACCTATACAAAAGTTAAATGTAAAACTTCATAAGCTGAAGTAAATATGGATACATTATGTATAAAGATAAAGACATATAAGATGTTAAAATATTACCTCCATGAGAAGAAAAAAACTTGGCATATTCCCATTCTTTAACAAGGAAAAATTAGAATTTTATTATCTGCATAATGACCCATAGCATAAAACAACCCAATCTTCTCTTTAGCTTTATCATTTGCTACAAATGAACAGTTTATATAGATGAAGTGCTGAAAAAAAATCAGTATTTATTAATCAATTTCTGTACTTATTGTTTCTTGTGTCACCAATCAATAGCATTTATCTGCTAAATAGTCCATGAAATTTAGATAAGCAATAAAACCTTAGAATGAAGGGCAGCCCCAATTTTATTTTATTCCTCTTGTTTTAACTCCTTTCCTTAAATTTCAAAACATGACAAAACACATTTTAGTATTTATATTTTAACTGTAATTTCTGTTTACAAAGTATTTTGATTATATAGTGAAATATGCAATTTTAAGATCCCTAGAGAAAGACCAATAAATGCTAAGAATTAATGATGTTGAAAAGAATTTCATCAATAATCCCATGGTCTAGGATAGGGAAAAAATATAGAAACAATGGGTTTCCCTTTAATTGCAATCTAAAACAATCAGTAGTAGAGAAGCTATGGAGTTCTGCTTTCAGCTCCTATATGTAAAGAGCTTGGAAGTCATCATTCCCAAGACAAACTGAAAATAAGCCATTTTTCTTGGACCTATATTAGAGAATTAGGGTCCAGAGCAAAGCACCACCCTAATCTGAGGGAAAGGTTAATAATGGAGAATCTCAGCCAAGATCAGCTAACCTAGAGCAGAAATCATTGTAGCCATAAAGTGGTTGGAATACTTATATAATTCTGACAAATTGCTGGAGGCTTAGTCTGGACTAACAAGCATGAGAGTAAGAAACTCCTGGGGGCTACAGTCATAGGGAGACCCCCACACTTTCATGAGTTTGACCTCCAGGAAACCCAGTAGGTTCTCATGGTGAAGATCAGGGACAAATCCCCTCATCTTTCTGGCAAGGATAGGGAAAATAATAACCATTTTGAAATATGTTCAAAGCATGGCAAAGAACTCCAAGGGAAACAACTTGACCACAACCTTATCCACCTGGAGAAAGTGCAATTAGCCCTCCTGTCTCCCCTAAGGAGAGAGGAAAATAAAGGTAAGACACCCATATGAAGGTCAAAGCCCAGGGACATAGTCGCACTAAAAGACTGAGGTTTAATTCATAAGATTTCAGAACCCTTCCCCTTCCCTCAACTAATGTCTTACCACCACATCAACACAGCTTCAGAATAACAGTAAATTACAGCTAAAAGAGCTCTAAGACACAGACTTGATTTAAGGAGCTCTTAGAGACACCTAAGGACAAAAGGGGAGACTAAAAAAAGGACACTGGATGTCAATGAAACCTGTGGTGCCTACAGCTACAACACACACTAAACACAACCCAGCTCCTAGACAAATTAACATAAAACCTCACACTAAAGTCCTAGTTATCTCAATTCCTATTGCTCAATAGTTGCACACTTCAGAGATGTGGGCTTGGTTCCAGACCACTGCAATAAAACAAATATTTCAATTAAGCAAGTCACACGAATTTTTTGGTTTCCCAGTGCGTATAAAGGTTATGTTTACACTATACTATAGTCTATTAAGTATGCAATAGCATTATATCTAAAAAAACAATGTACGCAACTTAATTAAAAAATACTTTATTGCTAAAAAATGCTAACCATCATCTGAGCCTTCAGTGAGTCACAATCTTTTTGCTGGTGGAAGGTCTTGTGAAAAATGTCCTGTGAAGCACAATAGAGCGTAGTGCAATAAAACGAGGTATGCCTGTACACCATTTCCAGCTTTCAGCAAAAAATTACAAGGTGTGCTATGATGGTAAATTTTATGTGTCAACTAGACTGGGTGAAGCAGTGGTCAGATATTTAGGCAAACATTATTCCAGGTGTTTCTGTGAGGGTGTTTGTAGATGAAATTAACATTTGAATCAGTAGACTAAGAGAGGCAGATTGCCCTCCCTAATGTGAGTGGGCCTCATCCAATCAGTTGAAGGCCTGAATAGAACAAAAAGGCTGAGTGAGAAAGAATTCTTTCTGCCTGACTGCCTTTGAGCTGGGGCATCAGTCTTTTCCTGCCTTCAGACTCAACAAAACATCAGTTCTTCCTGGGTCTTGAGACTACCTGCTTTCAGACCATACACCATGAGCTTTTCTGGGTCTCCAGCTTGCTGACTGCAAATCTTGAGACTTTTCAGCCTCTAAAATCACTTGAGCCAATTCTTTAAAACAAACTTCTTTCTAGCTAGCTAGCTAAACAGACAGACAGATAGACATCCTATTGGTTCTGTTTCTCTTCAGAACCCTGACTAATACATATCCTAAAAGGCAATGAAAAAATACAGTCTGAAGAGACATAGCAAACTTCAGAAACAGACTCGGATTTGACACAGCTTTTGGAATTATTAGATAGGAAATTTAAAACAATAATAATATGTTAAGGGCTATTAAGGAAAAAGTAGACAACATTCATAAGCAGATGAGTAATGTAGGCTAAGAGAAGGAAATTCAAAGAATCAAAAAGAAATTCTAGAAATACAAACACAGTAGCCGAAATAGAGAATACCTTATTGGGCTCACCAGTAGACTTAACACAGCTGAGGAAAGAATAACTGAGCTTGATGATATGTCAATAAAAATTCCCCAAAATGAAATGAAAGAGAAAAAAATATTTTAAGAAAAGAGAATATTCATGAACTATAGAACAACTTCAAAAAAGTGTAACATATGTAATTAGAATACTGAAAGGAGAAGAAACAGAATAGAGCAGAAGAAATATTTGAAGTAATAATAGTCAATAATTTTCAAAATTAATGACAGTCACCAAAACACAGATCCAGGAAGCTCAGAGAACAGTAAGCAACAGAAATACCAAAAATCTATACCTATGAATATCATATTCAAACTGCAACAAAAAAAACAAAAAACAAAGACAAAAAGAAATCCTAAAGCAGCCAGCAGGAAAAAAAAATCTTATCTATAGTGAAATGATGATGAGAATTACATTGATTGCTCATTAGAAACCATGTACTGAAAAAGAAAGTGGAACAAAATATTTAAAATGCTGAAAAAAAACCAAGCACACAAACCTAGAATTATATATCCCATGAAATTACCCTTCAAAAGTGAAGAAGAAATAAACACTTCTCATATAAACAAAAATTGAGGGAATCAATCACCAGTAGACCTACCCTAAAAGAATTATTAAAAGCAATTCTTCAGATATAAGGAAAATTATATAGGTCAGAAACACTGATACGCATAAAGAAAGGAAGAGTGTCAGAGAAGAAATAAAGGTAAAATACAATCTTTTATTTTTCTTGTTCTTAATTGATCTAAAGATTCTAGTTAAAGTAATAATAGTAATAATGTATTGGGTGATTAGAGCACATGGATAAGTGAAATGAATGACAGCAATATTATTTGGGATGAGAGGAGGAATTATACTTTGTAATAAGGTACCGTGAAGCAATATAGTGTTATTTAGATTACTTGTAAAAATGTTGCAAAATCTAGAGTAACCACTAAAATTTTTTTAAAAGAAGCATAATTGATATGCTAACATAGGAGAGAAAGTGAAATCATAAAAAATACTTAATTAAAGCAAGTGAAGGCAGAAAGATAGGAAAGAAAAAAGAATAAATGCAACAAATAAAAAGCAGTTACAAACATGGTAGATATTAATTCAACTATACCATTAGTAATGTTAAGTGTGAATGGTCTATATACAATTAAAAGAGATTGTGAGAATGGACAAGACCAAACTTTATGTTGTCTACAAAAAACTCACTTTAAATATAAAGACACAGATAGATTAAACTAGAGCGATGGAGAAAGATGTACCATGCTAACACTAATCAAGAGAAAGCTTGAGTGGCTATATTAATTTTAGATAGAGCAGATTTCATTAACAAGGAAAATTATCAGAGATAAAGAAGGGAATTACACGATGAAAAACAGGTCAATTCTCCAAGAAGACTTATCGATCCTTATCATGTATGCCTCTAGGAACACAGTGTCAAAATGCATGAGGCAAAAAATGATAGACCTGCAAAGAGAAACAGATGAATCCACTATTATAGTTGGAGACTTCAACACCCCTCTGTCAGTAACTGACTGAACAAGCAGGCATAAAATCACTAAGGGTATAGTTGAACTGAACAGCACTATCAATCAATTAGATCTAATTTATATGTATAAAATATTTCATCCCACAACAGAAGAAAGCACATTCTTCTAAAGCTCATATGGAGCATTCACCAAGATTGACTGCATTCTATGCCATAAAACATACCTTATCAGATTTAAAATAATAGAAATCATACAAAGTATACTCTTTTACCACAATGGAATTAAACTAGATATCAATAACAGAAAGACACCTGGAAAATCCCCAAATATTTGGAGATTTACCAAGATTCTTCTAAATAATGCATGGGTCAAAGAAGACATCTCAAGAGAAATTTAAAACTATTTTGAACTAAATGAAAGTTAAAATACAGCTTATCAAAATTTGTGGAATACGGCAAAAAATAATGCTAGAGGAAAATTTATAGCATGAAAGCACACGTTAGAAAACAAGAAAGATCCAAAATCAATAAGCTAAGCTTCCCCCTTAGGAAAGTAGAGAAAGAAAAGCAATTTAATCCTAAATCCAGCAGAAAAAAGTAAATAATAAAAATTCCAGCAGGAATCAAATGAAATTAAAACAGAAAATTAATAGAAAAGATTTTTTTTAAGCTACTTCTTGTAAAGATCAATAAAATTGATTCATATCTAGCCAGGCTAACCAAGAAAAAAAAGAGAGAAAACAAATCAACCATATCAGAAATAAAAGCAGAGCCGTTATTACTGATTCCATTTATTAAAAGGATAATAAAGAAATATTATGAGCAATTCTATGCCCCAAATTTGAAATCTTAGCTGAAATGGCCAATTCCTTGAAAGAAACAAACTACCAAAACTCACGTGAGAAGAAACAGATAATGTGAATATGTCTATATCTATTAAAGAAATTGAATCAATAATTTAAAGCCTTCTTAAATAGAAAGCACCAGGCTCATATGGTTTAACTGGTGAAGTCTACCAAACACTTGTGGAAAAAATGATACAATTTTTCAAAATCTTTTCCAGAAAATAGAAACAAGGAACATTAGATAATTCATTGTATGAGGTTAGAGTTACCCTAATACCAAATTCAAGTAAATACGTTACTAGAAGAGAAAACTGTGGACTGATATCTGTCATGAATATAGATTAAAAAAATTCTCTAGGCTGACCTGATGTCATGGTGGTTAAGTTCGGCACTCTCTGCTTCTGCGGCCTGGGTTCATGGGTTCAGATCCTGGGTGCAGACATACATGACTCATCAGCCATGCTGTGGCAGCATTTCACATACAAATTAGAGGAAGATTGGCCGCAGATGTTAGCTCAGGGTGAATCTTCCTCAGAAAAAAAAATCCTCAACAAAATTTAGGATATTGAGTTTTAAAAAGTATAAAAAGAACTATACACTTATGACCAAGTGAGATTTATTCTGGGTATGCAGGGCTGGTTCAGCATTCAAAAATCAATCAGCGTTATTCACAATAGCCAAGACTTGGAATCAACCTAAGTGCCCATCAAGGGACGAATGGCTAAAGAAGATGTGGTATATATACACAATGGAATACTACTCAGCCATAAGAAACGATGAAATCCAGCCATTTGTGACAACATGGATGGACATTGAGGGTATTATGCAAAGTGAAATAAGTCAGAGGGAGAAGGTCAAATACCGTATGATTTCCTTCATTAAGTAGTAGATAATAACAACAATAAACAAACACATAGAGACAGAGACTGGATTGGTGGTTACCAGAGGGGAAGGAGGGAGGGAGGAGGGTGAAAGGGATAATTCAGCACATGTGTGTGGTGAAAAGTTGTAATTAGTATTTGGATGGTCAACATGATGTAATCTATGCAGAAATAGAAGTATAATGATGTACACCTGAAATTTATACAATGTTATAAACCAATGTTACTGCAATAAACAAAATTAAAAAAAAAATCAATCAATATAATCCACCACATCAAAAACGAAAGAAGAAAAATCAATGATCATATCAATTGACACGGAAAATACATTTGCCAAAATCCAACATATATTTAAGACAAAACCTCTCAGCAATCTAGGAACAGAGGAGAATTTCCTTATGTTGATATCTAAGAATATCTACAAAATACCTACAGCTAACATCATACTTTATGATAAGTAACTGGATACCTTCCCCTCCAGATCACAAACAAGGCAAAGATGCCCCCTCTCACCACACCTTTTCAATATCCTACCAGCAGTCTTAGCTAGTACAGCAAGACAAGAAAAGGAAATAAAAGGTATACAGATTGGGAAGGAAGAAATAAAACTTTTTTCACATGTGACATGATTATCTATGTAGAAAATCAGAAAGAATCAACACACACGAACAAAATTCCTGAAGCTAATAATCGATTATTAAAAGGTCAGAGGATACAAACTTGGTGAACAAACTCAATTACTTTTCTATATACCAGCAATTAACAAGTGGAATTTGAAATTAAAAACACAATACCATTTATATTAGCACCAAAAATATGAAATAATTAGATATAAATCTAACAAGATATGTACAGGATCTATATGCAGATAGCTACAAAACTCTGACTAAAGAAATCAGAGCAGATGTGACTTAGTTCAATGTAAACACCCACTGTTCCTTAGACTTGCTGCAAAGGATTGTATTATTTTAGAGTGTCCTCATTATAAATCTTTTGTAAAGAAAAGCATCATTTTATAATGAAAATAAACTCCTTTAAATTTATCCCTTTGCTGCTTCAAAATTTTAGGCTCTTTTCAACATGGTACACAATTATTAGTGGGCAGATATAGTGATAGGAACAGCAGATGCTAACACCTTACAGATAATACTAAGAGCAGATGTGGGAGAACTAGTAGACTGGAGATCCCACTGAGTCATGAATACATCTTACAGCTTTCAGGAATCTTGGCTGATCAATTAGATCATCTTTAGAGTGGTATCCTGGTGCAGTGATCTTGACCTGATTTTATACTTCATCTTATCCCTTTCTTCCAAGTCTCAGTTTGCACATCTGTTAAGTGGGACTGGAGATATCTGCCTTCAGGGCTTAGTGAGGGTTGCAGATCATGTAAATATATTGCCTAGCGTTTAGTGAGTGCCTGCTTAATTAAGGATGACTTGGATTCCCTCAGTAACTCTAGGTTCTTATTACCACGGAGAAGAGCAGTCAAACTGAGGGTTGTGGTGTTGGCAGAGAGCAGGGATGAGGGTTTGGGGATGGAGTGGGATCCATGTGGAAATAGTAGGAAGGACTGTGGGAGAAAGTCTGATGTATCTGGGGTCTAGTGATGTTCCTGTGTCCAGCTTACAAAACCATCTGGAAAGGCAGCTGAGGAATTAAACTCTAGCTTTGTTTATAGAGGGAATAGTGACCACTAGTTCTTTGTGAGAATTCTTGTGTTTTGTAATTTTTCTTTTATCTGCATCCTCATGGTGGCAAAACATAACATATAGAGACTAAAACATCGAATAAATGTTTATGGGATACATACAGCAGAGCAACTACTGTTTGACGAACTGAATGAGAACTTCAGGAACACGATGAAGAGAAGACATTGACTAACTCGAGTGGAGCCCAGTTATGAATAACAAGGCAGTGAGTGAAGATGGACCTCCCCCAGATGCTCACACAAGAGATCCTAGCTGAGCAGGGGTTTTAGAAAGTCCGCTTGGGAGGCAGGATCAATTTTGCCATCAGCTGGGCCTTGCAAATAAGAGCTTTAATAAATAATATTTATGAGCACTTAGTAAATCCTAGCCCTCATCACACATCTTATAGGAATTCTCTAATTGAATGTCTAGAACAACTCCATGAGCTAAATTCCTTTATGGTCATTTTACAGATGCAGAACCTGAGCCTTAAGGAAGCTCAGTAACCTGGCTTGATCACAAAACTAGTAAGAGATGAAGTGAAGACTTGAAACCAGGATTGTCTGACTTTAGATCCCAAACACTTAGCTACTATGCTTTATTGTTGCTTAAGATACTAGCTCTCAACAACATAGAATGAATTCAAGAATAATAATAGCTACTATCTATTGAGCACTTAATATACCTCAGGTACTGCTCTACCCACATTATTTTATTTAATTCTCATCAAAGCCCTACAAGTTAGCTTTCATTTTTCCCATTTTACGAAGGAAGACACTGAGGCTTATAGAAGTTAGGTTATTCGCCCGAGGACATATCGCTCACAATACATGAGCAGGGACTAGAATCCTGTTCCATCTGACTCCAAATTCATTTTTTTACACTGCAAAAATCAATGGCTTTAAAGTCAGACAACAAAAACATCGCTATTTTTTGTAGAAGGCCCCTATTATACCAACTATAAAACAATGTGAAAACCATAACTGTAAAATAAAATAGCAACCTACAGGACCTGCCTTAATGCTTTACAGTCACACTTCATAATTATTCAACTAATATTTATTGAGTGCCTACTATGTTCCATGCTCATCATTATGCACATAAATGATCAGATCAATCTCCTGATAGCTCCAATGCAAAGACTGGTTCAATTCCTTATGGTACTTTCCTTCATGTGCCTGTATTTTCGTCAGAGTTGTTTTCTCTTCCAACACAGCTTAACTCTGCCCTTGCACCTAAAGAAACAACATTCATCATTATGAGTTGGGCTAGAGAATGACAGCAGGCCCAGTGTTGTTTTGTTTCCCAGGTGAGGAATGAGCATGTTCACAACACCTCAGAAGAAACAAAAATTCTTTTTCTGGCCAAAACACTCACATCCAGCTTCCTCTTCAGTTTTTGAGCACAGCAGCTGCTCTGAATTTAACTGAAGCAGACAATATTGTCAGAATGAAAACAGCATTAATTAAAATAGTCTGTTGAGTGCCAGGCCAAATTTGCTATTATAAGTTAAAGCGAAGAGAACATGATGCTGTGTTGTTTACAAGATGGAGGTAATTTCCTGGGGTTATTTATAAATCATTAGCAGAGTTTGTCTATGGTTGTTGGGACTCCACAGATAAGAGACTTACTTTTAGAACATAACTGTTAGAGCCAGGATAATGTGTGAGCAAGGAAATTTGGTTCGATAGTTAAAGCTATTAAAATAATAAAATTTTTGTGTTTCACTGATTATTAAAACATTACTGGCTGACTGTAGAAGGCTTGAAAAACTCAGAAAAGTATAAAAAGAAAGTGCAAATCACCTGTAACCTTGGCTCCCAGAGATGAGTACTCAGCATTTTGTCTTTTTTAATCACACATAATTTTACATAGTTGAGATCTAAGTGAAAACAGTGTTTTAACTTAGCATCTGATTATGAGCATTTCTGCGGTCTTCATAACCATCGTTTACTTTGGATAATAGATGTCCAATAATTTTTTTACAGTTCCCCTATGGTGAATCATTTAAAGAAATTCAACTCTCATGTATTATCTAGAAAACATTTATGACATAAAAACCTTAATTTAATCAATTATAATAAGCAATAGAATTATTTTCTTTTCACTAATATTAATTGTTTCAACCAATTGGTAAACTATACCCTCTCTACAGGAGAACCAGCCATTGTTCTTATTAAAGTGATCATTGTGTCCCTTTAATACGAATGCTCTGCCACCACATTTACCATCAGGTGGTCTCCCATATGCATGTATAAAATATGTGTGCGATATATGTGTGTGTATTTGTAAGTTGGATCTTTAGGGAAAAATCGTATTTGCAACTTTATCCTTTCAGTATTTTCTTAAATGACATTTAGGTCTGTGGGATTAATTTACACTCTGAGCCTCTTGTGAAAGAGCCCAAGTTTAACCCTTCAGCAACAAGTGAAAATAAAGCCTTTTCTTCTTTCTTGTAGTGGATATATTGTGATTCCTCCAAGAAAAAATAAAAAAAGGCACAATCTTCATAGAATCCTTGCTTATAGCCATTAGGAAAATTAGAGAGAACTCCCAAGAAATGCTTCTAATGTTTACCTATCACATTCTTCTCTTATGCCTGTTTTAGTTCTCATTTGCAATTTTTTTAAAAGAAATATAATTTATGATGATGTAGTTTGAAATTTTTAATATGGGAAGTAAAATAAGTAGACAATAGACAAAGCACTGAAGAAAATTAGTATAATATTAATTTAGCTAACTTTGTACTTGCCGACAGTAGCAAGAGCAACTCATTTATTAATCGATAAGTTAAGCATATTCATGTTTATTTGAAAATATGTGTATTTAATGGAGAGGCTTAATTTTGTTTATATATCATTTCTATTGGAAAAATACCAATTGGAGTTGACCTGAAGGCTAATAAGCCCAGAAAAAAGAGTGGAAGGCCTGAATGGTGATGATGATGTTTTTCTTTTTAGTACAATGAACCTTATGTGACAAGTTCTTATCCTTCCAAACCTCTCTATGGCATAATTTTGCCAGTTATAAACATGTTCTTATTATTTTTATAACTATATCCCATGTCACAGAAAGTATAGTACTAACAAAATATCACAACTGTAGAGAGAGTCATTATGTAAACTGAGCACCCCTTCAAATTTCCTTCTGTTCTTTCTGGATGAGAATCCATGTTAAAACTGTACACAACACTCCTGTAACCCCTGTAATACTGTCTTGTATGTTAAAAAAAAAAAAAAACAGTTCTTTCCCTCTCTGTTGTGCATTTTCTCCTTTGTGAGAATTTTTGACTCTTATCCTTTCCATGAAAGTGCTAAGCACGGGCCGGCTCCGTGGCTTAGCGGTTAAGTGCGCGCGCTCTGATGCTGGCGGCCCGGGTTCGGATCCCGGGCGCGCCCCGAGGCACCACTTCTCCGTCCAACGTGAGGCCGAGTCCCACGTACAGCAACTAGAAGGATGTGAACCTATGGCATACAACTATCTACTGGGGCTTTGGGGGGAAAAAAATGAATAAATAAAATCTTTAAAAAAAAAAAAAAAAAAGAAAGTGCTAAGCTCATGATGTCAAGATTATCACCATTGATTAAAGGGGCACTATTGGTGAGGGATCAGTTCAGTTTTCACTTTGTAATATGTTAAGATGATTTGTGGCTATTTTAACCTATTTCCCACAAGTTATACTTTTGATATACTATTTTATTATAAATTTAATATTCTGAAAAATGGAGCTTTAATTAAGTGATATGTCAGTAGACCCAGCGGTGCATTTGTAATGGAAAGAAAAGAGAACAATGCATTGCATATCCTTTCAAATATCCTGTGTGTGTATTGATGATTATGATACCTGGAGTAACTACTGGAAAAGAAATAACTCAACTTAGCACAGAATCAGATATATCTAATGTGCAAATAAATGTTTATAAAATTTATCTCAAAGAAAATATGTCTAATACCATAATATAAATATATCTAATTTATTTTTGTATACTTCTGAAATATTTAAGTTCATTCAAAAAGTCTTTCAGGAAGTAAGATGAAGTCAATCAAGAAATGATATCTTTTCTCCTTCGCTTTAGGTAATTGAGAATATATTTAAATAGGAGTAACTGGCCTAGGATCCCTTCACTCATATGTTGATTAGAGTAGACACAATTGTGTCTTCTCAGACTGTTCTTGAACTCCACTTTTGTATGTGGACATACTGGATCTTAACTACTTAAAGCATAATTTTATCATAATTAGATAGAAAACACAATGATTGCAAGGTAATTTGCTAAATGGCATTCCAAATTTTTCTGCTACAAAATTTTAAAGTATCCAGAGCACATCTTAAGTTTCAAATGCCAATTAGAAGGAATAGATATAAAGAAAATATATTTTCATTTCCCTATAAAATATTTAACATATATGTAAATACAAAATATAAATATATAATTATATCATAATCAAATTCAAAAGATGAACATTAACCTGGGGAAAATATTTGCAATTCACGTATCAGACGAATGGTTGACATCATTTTTTTTTGGATAGTTTATTTGACATTTCCCCTGGACTTCTAATAAGTGTCTTTAATTTAGCATACATAAAACTGTAACTCTTAATTTGCAAAAAACCTTCTTCTCTCCTAGATTTTTCCAGTCCCAGTTAATAGTGCCTTCACACATACCAGTGACTCAAACTTTGTATTGCAAATGTGTGAAGCAACCTCACTGAAGGGGGTAAGGGAAAATGGTGCTGATTTAAGTAATTTTGGAAATCAGTGGAGACTTTAAAACTAAAGACTAAAGGAACTATACATAGCGGCTTACTCTAGTTGATATAGTTGTTTCTCCAGGAATACAGGATAACAATTCTGAAACCCCTATGTATATGTAGACTGAAGTTGGTCAATTAAGTCAAGTTTCTCATTGCTGGAGTGGGAATTTACAGATGATAAGCAGCAGGAGATGGCTAGAATTATCCATGTGGTAATGGATTAGAGTTGGAGACATTGTATGAGCTTACATATAATTCAATATAGATACAGATACAGATAGAAATATTTACAGATATATGTGTATATACAGTGGTTGTGACAATATATCCTTGTTCTGACATAGAGAAGGCCTAAAAGTGATGATAACTCAGTAGCAATGAGTATATCTAGCTTTTGGGTTCTAAGACCATTCTCAAATTTTTCTCATAATTAGATTATGGTTATGGGTTTTGGCAGGAAACCACAGAGGTAGAGTGTCATTCTCATCACATTCTATCAAGGGTACATACTATTAATACGCACTTGCTGGTAAATGGCTGATTCAAGGCTACAGCAGAGAATATATATGATAAGACTGGAGAATCTTGTAGTGCTAGAAAATAAGGTAGCACTAAAAAAAAAAAGAATCAAAACAAAAACCCCAACTGAACCAAAGCAAAGCAAAAAAATCCCACAATGATGGGAGTACATCAAAGGGACCAAGGAGCCAATTGAAAGAGCTCCAAATGGCCAAGGCTGGAATAAAATTAATAGCATAGTGTTGTATTGTGACTCAGAATTTAAAATAAATGCATGAGTCCATACTGTTATAAATAAATGATTTATTAAAGAAATAAATTCGGGGATAATAAATAAATCTGTGTGGAAGAATTCTAAATAATTTATGCTGGCACTCCATGCTTAATGAAGTGGGGCATGCTTCCCCACTCTTTACGTGTGGCTTGCAAATAGTGACTTCCTCCCAAAGAAGACAGCATGGAAGTTGGGGAGAAAAAAGTTACCTTACAAGGGAGAAACCTGACAATCACTACCTCCAAGCAGTGATTAAACAACAGTGAAAGTCACATTGATAGGGTGTGATGTGATTGGTACTTTGTCTATGTGGTCTTCCTCTCAAAACCCACAACCACAGTGTAATCATAAGAAAAACATCAGTCAAATCCCAATTGAGGAACATTCTTTTTTTTTGTATATATAATTTTATTTATTTATTTATTTTTCCCCCCAAAGCCCCAGCAGATAGTTGTGTGTCATAATTGCACATCCTTCTAGTTGCTGTATGTGGGATGCGGCCTCAGCATGGCCGGAGAAGCGGTGCATCCGGGCGCGCCCGGGATCCGAGCCCGGGCCGCCAGCAGTGGAGCGCACGCACTTAACCGCTAAGCCACGGGGCCAGCCCTAATTGAGGAACATTCTGCAAAATATCTGAGCAATACTCTTCAAATCTGTCAAGTTCATCAAAAAAAAGGAAAATCTGAGACAGTGGCACAACCAACAGGAGTTAAGGAGACATGACAACTAAATTCAATGACTAAATGTAATATAATGTCCTAGATGGGATCTTGGAATAGAAAAAAGGACATTAAGTTAAAAAGTAAGAAAATTTGCATAAAATATTACTTTAGTTAATACTAATGTACCAATATTTGTTCATTAGTTATGACAAATGCACCATACTAATTAGATTACATATTAATTAATGTAAGGTTTTAAGAATGGGGAAACTGAGTGTGGGTCACGTGGGAACTCGCTGTGTCATCTTTGCAATTTTTCTGTAAATCTAAAATTATCCTAAAATAAAAATTTTATTCTAAAAATACATTTAGTGAAACAAGCCAGATACAAAAGGATATATACCATATAGACCCATTTGTGTGAAAGTCTAGGAAACATTGTTCTACTCTCTAGTGATAGAGAGTAGGCTTATTAGCAACTGCCTGGGGCCAAAGATGGGTATTGGGGATTGACTGTAGTTGACATGAAGGAATAGTTTGGAGTGATAAAAACATTCTATATGTTATTGTCACATCAGTGTGTGTGGTTGTGTGTGTGTGTGTGTGTGTATGTATTTGTTAAAACTCACCAAACTCCACAATTAAAATGTGTGCATTTTGTTGTATGTAAATTATACCTCAATAAAGTAAATTTTTTACAAAGAAGAAGAAAGAATGATTTTCTGAATATAAGTGCTACAAGCACACTGGTGCTCCTGGAGGAAGGAATCTATTATATAAAATTGAGAGCTATTTAGTTATTCCACCACATATCTTAGATTGTGGTAAAAAATAGCTAATAAGTGATCTGCTTCATCTTCCTCCAAAAAAAACTGTTTTTTATGATTAGAGACTTTTTCTTTTGTGATTTTTGCTTTGGCCTTTTTATTATGTGGCTGCTTCCTTTGTGAGAAATGACACTCTCTGAGGGCCTTCTTATAGTTCATTGTGCTATACAAAATTAAGATAATAGAAATAGTAGTTTATGTGGCTAGAATATATACTTCAAATAATGCAAAGGGATTCATACATGTCATTTAATCTTGGGTCTGGAAGGCTCTCCAACTTAATAACATGTCAAGAGAGCTATTAATAACTGAGAGCTGAACACCACAGTGAAGCGTGCGTGCTGACTTCTTAAACTAACAGGAAAAGAACAGCTTTTTAATTGGACTGGATGCTATTTTGCTAGAGTCACCAGGAAATAAAATCATTATGTCTTGGCAGCAAAATACTTCCTGTCCATACCAATGATAAAGAATGAAATAGAAAATTTTCCTTTCCTCTCTTTATGAATTATTGAAAATCACATGTAGCCATTCAGGTTACATGTGTTTATTTGTGTCCATGAGGTGCAGAGTAGTACACTAGACCTATGGAGACACTTTACTGTTGTAAATATCTCTAATGCTTAGTGGAAACCAATTTGATGACCATGTCAAGCAAAAAAATTTTGTGTTTTTCACTTCCTTGCATAGCATAAAAATGATCTAGACTTCTGTGTGGACACAGGATTTTAGAGTGAGGCAATATTTTCATTGAATAAAGGTCATATCCAGTTTCACTTGAAATATAAACAGATTTTCTTTTATCACAAAAATATTCCAGCTCTCTAAACATCTTAACCAGAAAGCTGCTCACATAAACAGGTGTTGGAATTACCAAGGATCTGCATAACATTTATATGAATGCTACATAATATTATAAGTAAAATGTTCTCTTCTTTTCTATCTCCCCTTTCCTCCACCAAAAACAAATTCATACATAATTACATACATAAACAAAAAGATAAAATCTTTATTATGATAATTAGTACACATTTTTTTCTGAGGTACTGCACTTTAATAAAACTAATGTTCAGAATTGCATTGTCACAAAAATGTTTTCATTGTAATTAAGAAAGCATTCATTTATTCAAATCAAACTTTCCTCAGACATAAAATGAAGATATTTAGTGATCTTGGTTGAAAAATGGCAACTATATAGCCTTGGGATTAGTGCAAAGATATCATTTACTAAATAGAAGCTTGATAAAATAAAGAATGCAAATAGAGCTATCATTCTTATAAATAGGAAATTTTACAACATGTTGGCAACTGTGAATCCAATGGATTCCAGTTTCAGATAAAGTGAATTAAAAGTATATGTTTTTATTTAAATATTCTGCCTGAGACTGAATGCCAAGATATTGGAAACTATGTTTAGTAGAATGGAATAGAAGGCTGTATTTTAAAAGTTGTAAGCAGACCTTGTAAAATACGTTGATGAGTTTTTTAATCAATATGGTATTGAAAGTTCATGCTTGGGATGTCCCCTGATCTCAGTTCCAATCATATAAAAAGATGGGAAAAATTAGTGAGGTAAGCATCTCAGTATACCAAAAGTTGAAATGGAAGACAAAGCAGAAAGTCCTGATAAAACTGTGGCCTCCTGAGCTGTGGATCTAGAATTAGGGTCAGGGAGTAGAGAGTTGAACTCTGTGGGGTAAAAGACTAAAAATGACCCACGTGGGGCAAAGAATGAGAGGTACTCACTGTTTGAAGCCAGGGCTAGGATGGGGCTCTCTGCACGTAAAAAGAAACTGAAAAGATCTGGGAGTGATTGCTGCCTGGGTCTAAGGTTTCTATAAAGGTGCATTTCAAGGGAAACATTAATAAACTGCCTTACAGCCAGAGCCTACATCAATTCACCAATATAACAAGAGGTTCTAGGATGAGATCTGTAGGGGCCAGATGAAAGCAATAAAAGAAATACTAGACAAACAGCAGATATAATAAAAAGTTCTAAGGCTCATTGAAAGCTTATGTGCCCAGAACTGCTCTTAGTGACTTACACTCACTACTTTATTTCATCCTAGTATTCCTTGTGGGGAACCCATGCAGGACCCCACATTCAAGGTGAATCTGCTAAGAAAAAATCCAAAACACAGCAGGAAAATAAATATAAAGAAAGATAGTGAACAGTGTTATTTCACTTTACATAAGATTAAAACCATAGACCAATTTGAAAATGACTTCTTTTAATTTAGGATTTCCTCCCTTATCAAAAATAAAAACTCTGAAGTAAAGGATATCTTTAAATATATAGAAATAGAAATACAGGAATAAATGGAACAATAACTGGTAGGCATGAAAGGAACCTACTAAAAATCCTATATAAAATTTTGGAATGTGTTCAAATAAAGTTTTGGGATGTGTTCAAATTTAAGTTGCTGTCAACTTAAAACAGACTGTTATGTACATAGGAAGTTATATATGAAATTCATGGTAACCAGAAGCAAAAAACTTATAATAAATACACAAAAGAAAATGAGAAAGGAATCTAAACATAACACTAAAGAAAGCCATCAAACAACAAGGGAAAAGAAAAAGAGAAGAAGAAAGGAACAGAGAAGAACTATGAAAACAGCCGTAAAATAATTCACAAAATGGCAATAAGCACAGACCTATTAATAATTTCTTTAAGTGTAAAAGGACTAAACTCTCCAATCAAGAGACATAGAGTGGCTGAAAAGATTTAAAAAAAAAAACAAGACCCATCAATATGCTGCCTCCAAGAGACTCACTTCAGAGGTAAAGACATATACAGACTGAAAGTGAAGGGATGGAGAAAGATGTTTCATGCAAATGGAAACAAAAAGAAAGCTGATATAGCTATACTCACAACTGACAAAATAGACTTTAAAACAAAGACTATAATAAAAGGCAAAGAAGGGCATTATGTAATGATAAAGGGGTCAATCCAGCAAGAAGACATGACATTTATAAATATCTATGTACCCAACATAGGAGCACCAAGATATATAAAGCAAATATTAATGAACTGAAAGGGAGAAGTTGACAGCAATACAATAATAGTAAGGGACTTTAACACTTCACTTACAGCAGTGGATAAATTATCCAGACAGAAAATTAATGAGGAAACATCAGCCTTAAACAACACATTAGACCAAATGAACTTAATAGATATGCACAGAACATTCCATCCAAAAGCAATAGAATACACATTCTTCTCAAGCGTGCATGGACCATTATCCAGGATAGATCACATGTTAGGCCACAAAACAAGTCTAAATAAATTCAAGAAGATTGAAGTTATATCAAACATCTTCTCTGATCACAATGGTATGAAATTAGAAATCAATAACACGAAGAAAACTGGAAAAACCACAAAAATGTGCAGATTAAACAACATACTACTGAACAACCAATGAATCATTGAAGAAATCAAAGAAGAAATAAAAAAACACCTAGAGACAAATGAAAATAGAAATATGGCAAACCAAAATGTTTGGGATGCAGCAAAAGCAGTTCTAAGAGGGAAGTTCACAGCAATACAGGCCTACCTCAAGGAACAAGAAAAATCTCAAATAAATGATCTGAATTTACACCTTAAAGAGACAGGAAAAAGAGAACAACTGAAGCCCAAAGCTGGTAGACAGAAGAAAATAATAAAGATAAGAGAGGAAATAAATGAAATAGAGACTAAAAAGACAATAGAAAAGATCAAGGAAACTAAAAGCTAGTTCTTTGAAAAAGTAAACAAAATTGACAAACCTTTAGCTAGACTAACCAAGAAAAAAAGGAGAGAGGGCTCTAATAAACAAAATCAGAAACAAAAGAGAGGTTACAATTGATACCACAGAAATAGAAAGGATCATAAGAGACTGCTACAAACAATTACATGCAAACAAATTGGACAGCCTAGAAGAAATGAATAAACTCCTAGAAACATTCAAATTTCCAAGACTGAATCATGAAGAACTAGAGAATCTGAATAGACAGATTACTAGTAAAGAGATTGAATCTGTAATCAAAAACCCCCAACACGCAAAAGTCTAGGACCAACTTCACTGATGAATTCTACCAAACATTTGCAAGAGATTTAATACCTATACTTCTCAAACTCTTCCAAAAAAAATGAAAAGGAAGGAATGCTTCCAAACTCATTTTATGAGGCCAACATTACCGTGATACCCAAACCAGACAAGAGCACCACACAAAGACACAATTACAGGCCAACATCATTGATGAACATAGATGCAAAAAAACCTCAAAAAAATATTAGCAAACCTTACTCAACAATATATTAAAAGGATCATACACCATGATCAAGTGAGATTTATTCCAGGGATGCAAGGATGGTTCAACATTTGCAAATCAATCAGCATGATACATCACATTAACAAAAATGAAAGATAAAAATCATATGATCATCTTAATAGTTGCAGAAAAAGCATTTGACAAAATTCAACATCCATTTATGATAACAACTCTCAACAAAGTGGGTATAGAGGGAATTTACCTCAATATAATAAAGGCCATATGTAACAAACCCACAACTAACATCACGCTTAATAGTGAAAAGCTGAAAGTTTTTCCTCTTAGATCAGGAGCAAGATAAGGATGTCCACTCGCACCACTTTTATTCAACATAGTATTGGAAGTCCTAGCTACAGTAATTAGGCAAGAAAAAGAAATAAAAGGCATCCAAATTGGAAAGGAAGAAGTAAAACTGTCACTATTTGCAGATGACATGATACTATATACAGAAAACCCTAAAGACTCCCCCAAAAAACTATTAGAACAATAAATTAATTCAGTAAAGTTGTAGGATACAAAATCAATATACAGAAATCTGTAGCATTTCTATACACTGATAATAAACTATCAGAAAAAGAAAATAAGAAAACAATCCCATTTACACTTGCATGAAAAAGAAAAAAATAGTCATGCATTGGTTAATGACAGGGATACATTCTGAGAAATGCATCATTAGGCAATTTTATCATTGTGCAAACACCATAGAGCATACTTACACAAACCTAGGTAGTATAGACTACTACATACCTAGGCTATATGGTACCAATTTTATGGGACAACTGTCATATATGCTTGACTGAAATGTTATATGGCATATGACTGTGCCTAGGAATAAATTTAACCAAAGAGTTGAAAGACCTGTACATTGAAACCTATAAGACATTGAAGAAAGAAATTGAAGAAGACACAAATAAATGGAAATATATTTCATGCTCATGGATTAGAAGACTTACTATTGTTAAAATGTCCATACTACTGACAGTCATCTACGGATTCACTGAAATCCCTATCAAAATTTGAATGGCATTCTTCACAAAACTAGAACAAATAATTCTAAAATTTGTATGGAACCACAAAAATCTCAAAAAGCCCAAGCAATCTTGAGAAAAAAGAACAATGCTGGAGGTATCATGCTCCCTGATTTCAAACTATACTACAAAGCTATAGTAATCAAAACACTATGGTATTGGCATAAAAACAGACACACAGATCAATGGAACAGAATTGATAGCCCAGAATTAAACCCACCATATATGGACAACTAATTTATGACAAAGGAACCAAGAACATACAATGGAGAAAGGACAGTCTCTTCAATAAATAGTGTTGGAAAAATTGGACAACCACATGCAAAAGAATGAAACTAGACCACTATCTTATACCATACACAGAAATTAACCCAAATTGGATTGAAGACTTGAATGTAAGACGTGAAACCATAAAATTCCCAGAGCAAAACATAGGTGGTAATAATCTAAGTAGAACAATTAAGTGTCCATTTATGGATGAATGGATAAAGAAGTTGTGGTACATATGTACAATGGAATACTACTCAGTCATAAAAAAGAATGAAATCTTGCCATTTGTGACAACATGGATGGACCTTGAGGGTATTTTGCCAAGAGAAATAAGTCAGACAAAGAAAGACAAATACCATATAATTTCACTCATATGTGGAATCTGAAAAAACAAACAAAGGAAGAAACAAAACAAAAACAAACTCATAGATACAGAGAACAGATTGGTGGTTACCAGAGAGGAAGGAGGTTGGGGGGTGGGCAAAACCGGTGAAGGGGGTCAATTGTATGGTGATGGATGGTAACTAGACTTTTGGTGGTGATCACTCAGTCATGTATACAGATCTTGTATTATAATGTACACCTGAAACTTACATAATGTTATATACCACTTTTACCATCAATAAAAAAATAAAGTAAATCTATATGGAATATTTTCCAGTCATAACAAGCAAAATAACACTGTTTCATGACACTTTCAGTATGATATTATTTATGTAAAACACACAAAACATTATAAATATTTTCTATGGTTACGTAACGTATGTCATTGTATAGAAAGGATAACGAAAAAAGAAAAACACTTTTCTAAAGATATATCACAAACTGCTAAAAGAGGCTGCCACAGGGAGCAGAACTTATCATTCATGATTTAAGTTTTTTACAAGTAGAATATATTTATTAGTTACACATTTAATTAGAATAAAATTTAAGAGAAGCTACTATCTTCTTTACATTGATATATTATATACAAAATATATTCATAAAATATCTATTAATTTTATACACACAGAGATAGATGGATAGATACACACATACCTATGTATGTGGTAAAATAATGAAACCACACAAACACAAGAACACTATGCAACCACAAAAGGAATCAAACAGCATTTCCCTCTCCCAGACAACACAGCGTCTGTGTTGGGAGCAGTGACTCTTTTACCAATGTCAATTCTGGCCCCATTTATTTCCTCCTGCCTTCTAGATAAAACAGATTAAAATACACCATCATCAAATGGCTTTTGCTTTATGACAGCATTCAATTAAGAAAAAAATACCTGCTTCCTTATGTCATCCCTGCTATGGTTGGAATGTCTTTGTCCCCCCAAAATTCATGTGTTGAAATACTAACTGCCAATGTGATGGTATTAGGAAGTGGGGCCTTGGGAAGGTGATTAGGTCATGAGGGAATCCTCATAACTAGGATTACTACTCTTATAAAAGAGGCCCCCTTCTGCCATGTGAGGATTCAACATGAGCAGTCTGTGACCCAGAAAAGGACCCTCACTCGACCATGCTAGCTCTCTGATCTTGGATTTACAGCCTCCAGAACTGTAAGAAATAAATTTCTGTTGTTTACAAGCTACCCAGTCTGTGATATTTTGTTATGGCAGCCCAAACGGACTAAGACAATCCCTAAAATCACCCAGCACAATTCTAAAACTTTTAATAAATCCCTTCTACCTCCATCTTAGTAAAACAACTATGGTTAACCACGGTATGTGTTCTATTTTGTTACATAAAGTTAATAAATTAACTTTTTATGACTATAGAAGTGGTCTTGGTGGTCTTTGAGCTCTTGGAGTTATTCCTGCAATAAGCTGTCCAAATCACACCTCCCTCTAAGTGAGGACTCATTCCCCAGCTGCTAGGAATGTTGGTGTCTGACTCTTCTCAGCTGAGTCCCGCTCGAGGAATCGCCCTCATCTGAAAAGAGCTGCCTCACTCATGGCCACCTCCCTTCCTGAAAGATGTCCATATCCAGTGACCAGATTATGTGTTAGTATAGAGACTTGGCTCCCTCGCCTCAAAGCAGGACAAATCTGCTGGGCTATACCAGTGCTAGAGCTGCCTCTGCCCAATCTGCTACCTTCACTTCTCCCACAAGTTTGAGAGTACTTCTGGATAAACTTCCTGCACGCAAACCTCCATCTCAGAGTCTGTTTCTCAGGAAACCTGGCCTCCTACAGCCGGTACCAGAAGTGGTTAAAGGAAGCAGATTCTAGAATGTGATCTTGAAATGGGATCACCCACCACCCAGTTGGCAGTGAGTGTTTATTGGTGGTTTGTGGAGCACTGACAGGGCCTGGCATGTGGTAATGATACAATTATTAAAACTTTCAGTTCAGTGATGAACTGAAATGGGATACTGGTAAAAAGGAATGCATTAGTTGGGGCATGTCGCATGTTTGAGAGGTATGAGGGCAATAGTAACTATAAGGACTGTAAAATTAGATGATTGTTGCTGGGGCCAATAGATGCTTTAGAGAAAGACAATGAAAGGCAGAGGGTAATTAATCACCAGTTAAAGGCTGTGTGTGAAAGACAGGGGGCCCATTTGGCAGCAGAGCACATCTTCTGCAGCCAGAAGAGCCCCCCCCCCAAAAAAAAATCTGTGATTAGAGCTAGAACTTATTTACAAGATTAACAGAACTCCAGACAGGGTTACATTCTCAACTCCTTCACGGATGCTAGGCCCTGAATTGGTAAACAGGGGAACTTCTGTCATAGGATAAAGACATCTGGATTGATGCACCAGAAATTCTTGGATCTCAATTTCTCTGGACCTTTTAGCATACAAAATTAGTCTCCTTTTTCCTGTTAAAAGCTAGTGCTCACTCCCTGCTTAAAGTTGATACAGAGGCTTCTGCCTTTCCACAAAACATATTATCCCCTCAGGATCTATCCACACTTCCTTTCCAGGCAGCCAGACTACTAATTAGAGTTAAGTCAATATAAACTTTGGCTGAGGAAGTGCTGAGACTACTAAGAGAGAAAGGGACTATACACAAAAGGATTACAGGACCTAACTAACACATACTGGAAGGAGCTGGGGAAGTATCGACAGAAAAGGAACCTGAGGATTCTGGATCAAAGAGGAAGGGACACACAAATGGGTAAGAGACAGTTTATCACATTGGAGCACTCTTCCATGATACAAGATTTTAACGCCTTGCCAAGGATCCTGGGATATGATCCTAAGACATTGCTGGAAAGATCCTTGGGAACTTCGAGAAATCAATGGCCTGTATTAAGAGAAGTACAAATTCATAACTTCAATATGCTAGAAGAAGGAATCAAAAGGCTTAGAGAAGTGGGCATGCTCGAGTGCATGTGCTACATAGGTCAGAAAGCTTTCCAGATGATTATTTTCCAGGGGTGAGTCTGCAAGAACAATCCATTAGCAACGCAATGCACTATTGAGAGGGGCATCAGTATCACTGAGATGCTCAGTGTGGACTTTAGAATTCTTGAGATCCTCTGTGGGCTTTGGAATTCTTACATGGCAGCTCAGGGCTCCAAGTGAGTGAGCCAGAAATTGCCAGCCAGAACTAGAATAGCATTTACTTTACCATACTCTGTTGATCAAAATAGGCCTAGGCCAGCCCAAATTCAAGAGCAGAACAGATAAAGTTCACCTCTCAATGGGAGTGGTGTCAAAGAATCTTTGAATATTGTTAACAAGTCACATCCAAAACAAAGGATATTTATAGACTCAGGCTGTGGCCAATGGCTTGACTAGTTAGTCAGGGGTCTGGAAGGAGAAATATTTGAATATCAGGGATAAGGAAGGACGTTTGGAAAGGTGGCATTAAGTTGACCTATGGGAGTGAGCACAGAGAGTGAAGATTTTTGTATCACATATGATCGTATTAGCTCACTAAAGAGGTTGCACCACAGAAAAAGGCATTACACAACCAAGTAGAAGAATGACTTAGTGAGTTGACATTAGCCAGCCTCTGCCTTTAGTCACCCTAGTGTTGGACCAGTGGGAATATGAATAAAGTAGGCATCATGGCAAATATGGATGCTTTGCTTGGACCAAACACATGTATTACAACTCACCAGTACTGACCTAGTGATTTGCATTGTCAAATGACGTGCCAGCAACAGAAATTGATGCTGGATTTCTGATATGGCACTACCCTTTAAGGAAATCAGCCACTCATTGAACGGCAAGTTGATTATATTGGACTCCTTTCATTGTGGGGGAGCAATGATTCAGCATGACTAGAACTGATACATACTCCAACTATGAGTTTGCCTTTTCGGGCCAGCCCGATGGCTTAGCGGTTAAGTGCACGCGCTGCACTGCTGGCGGCCCGGGTTCGGATCCCTGGCGTGCACCGACGCACCGCTTCTCCGGCCATGCTGAGGCCGTGTCCCACATACAGCAACTAGAAGGATGTGCAACTATGACATAGAGCTATCTACTGGGGCTTTGGGGGAAAAAAAGGAGGAAGATTGGCAATAGATGTTAGCTCAGAGCCAGTCTTCCTCAGCAAAAAAAAAGAGGAGGATTAGCACGCATGTTAGCTCAGGGCTGACCTTCCTCAAAAAAAAAAAAAAATGAGTTTGCCTTTTCTCCCTGAAAGACTTCAGCCAATAAAAAATCATCAGAGATCTGAAAATGTGTTTGAACCGGCAACACAGGATCACACATAACTCACTGGGCCAGGCAATCCACTTTATAGAAAAAGAGGTGTGGTAGTGTTAACATAACCAGGGAATCCACTGGTCTTATCTTAAATCACACTAACCATAAACTTCCAGCCTGAAAGAGTGGTGGAAGTCTTCTGGAGGTCTGCTGTGGAACCAGTGTGGAGAAAATTCCCTCAACGATGAGACGGGACATTTTAGATGCAGCGTGCACTATAACAGTGACCACTATACGGTGCTGTGCTCCCAATAGGTAAAATAACTAGGTCCTGGAACCAAGGAATGGAAGCTCCACTTACCATTACTCCCAGTAACACATTTGAGCAATTTATTCTTCCCGTGTGGGTTTAGAGTTCCTGCTTTTAGGAGAGGTGACACATCCACAAGTGGACAAAGTAAGAATCCTTGAAATTTTAAGCTATGGGTAATGCCTGGTTATTTCAGTCTCCTTCTAACAAGAGACCTTCAAAGAAAGGAATCAACATCCTAGCAGGGATAGTTTGTTGTCAGTAATCAGGAGGAGGTAGGGCTGATTTTACTGGCTAGGACTTTTAGCAAAATTTTTAACATAAAGCATAAGAATGTATATCCATGCCATAGGACCTGATATGGAGACAAAGAGGACTAAGTTTGGCACCCAAGTGATCCAACTAAGTGTCTCTTTTTATTCTCTTCCTCAATTTTGATGGTAAATGTGTGATCAAAGCAGCTACACCCTGAGAAGGGCATGGCGACCGATGGCTCAGACTCTCCAGGAAACAAAGTGCAAGCTGAAAGAGAGGGATCTAGATTAGGTAGTAGGTAACAGAAAATCTGAATAATTCTATGTACAATAAAATAATTACATTTCTTAACAAAAACTTATTACAAAGGAAACTCCAGACTGAGGTGGATTTATTAGTAAATAATGTTAAGCATTTAAGTAACAAATAATAGAATGCTTATACAAATTCTTACCAAAAATAGAATAAGAAGGAACACTTCTCAACTAATTTATGAAGCCAGCGTTTGTCTGATATGAAAGCTAGGCAAAGACATGGTAAGACAAGAAATTATAGATCAGTATCCCTCATGACATAGACACAAATCTTCCCAATGAAATTTTAGCAAATAAATATAACAAAACATTAAAATGTTAATACATTATGAGCAAGTGGTATTTATCCTATGAATTCCAGGTTGGTTTAACATTCAAAAATAAATCCATGTATTTCACTGCTTTAATAGAATAAATGAACAAAATAATTATTACTTGAATGAATGTAGAAAAAACATTAGACAAAATTCAACTCCAATTCATGATAAAAACTACAAATACAGTAGGAAGAGAAGAAGAGTTCCTAGAACCCATAAATGGTAGTTTAAAAATTACCTACAGCTAATATTTTCCTTATTGGTACAATATTGAATGATTTGCCACCAGGTTTGTCAATAGGAAAAGGATGTGTGCTTTTACCATTTTCGTTCAACAAGGCAAAAGACAAACAAAAAATAAAAGGCATAACATTTGTGAAGTAAGAAGTATAATTATATTTATTTCAAGTTTATGTGATTATTTGCATAGAAAATGCTAAGGTATCTTCAAAAAACCTCCTAGAGCTAATAAGAAACTTTGCAAGTATAAAACTCAGTTGTACCGCTGTGTATCAGCAATAATAAAACAATAAAATGCAAAAACATCATTTCTAATATTATCATCATAAAATTATTTGCAAGAACTAGACCTATAAAATGAAAAGTTCAAAATATTGTTGAGAGAAATTAGAGAAGACCTAAGCAGATTATCAAAACACATGGGAAGGAGTAACAGAGGAATACAAAAAATAGACATTAATAAAAGAGGAGATCCAAATCTAAACATATAAATATTACATTAAAATGTAACAGCATAAGCACACCAGTAAAGGGGAAAAAAAAGTTAGATGGGATAAAAACACACACACACAACCAAAAATGCATGTAGAGTATGTTCTCTGCCTACATTGGAATTAAATTAGAAATAAATATCAATAAGATAACCAGGAGAAAAAAAAACTACAAATATTTATAAATTAAACAGCACACGTTAATAATCAGTGGTTCAAAAGAGAAATTACGAGAGAGATTAGAAAATATTTCTAGTGGAATAATAATGAAAATTCAATATATCAAAATTTGTGGTAACTGAAACAGAATATGTGAGAAATTTATATTTTTAAATGCTTGTGTTAAGTAAGAAAAACTGATTAAAATCAATAATCTTTGTTTCCACTTAAGATATGAGGAAAGGAAGAGCAAGGTAAACATACTATGAGTAGAAGGAAATAAGTAAAGACATGATAAAAAAAAAATCAACAAAATTGCAAACAGGAAAAACAATAGAGAGAAACAATAAAACTAAAAGATGTTTTTTCAGAAAACGATTTTAATCAAAAAGTCTCTAGGTAGACTGATCGAGGAAAAAAAGAGATGACACAAACTACTAGTGCCAGGATAGATGCAGGGACATTAATGCAGCTACTACAGATGTTGAAGGACAGTAAGGGAATGTGATGAACAAATTTATGCCAAGAAAATTTTTTTTATAAGATACAAATGACCAAACTTATTACAAAAATATATAGAAAACTTTAGTAGGAGGAGAAGTTCTTATCTTTGTTCCTCTACAGGTAAAGAGTTATTTTCCTCTGTCTTCCTTCAGGACATTTTCTTTATAGTCCATTTCCATAGTTTGAAAATTATTTACCTAGGTGTAGGGTTTTTTGTTTTTGTTTTTTTTTCTTTTTGGTATTATCCTGTTAGATGTTCTCTGAGCTTCCTGGATATGTGGTTTTGTGGCTGACATTAATTTGAGAAAATTCTCAGTCATTATTGTTTCAAATATTTCTTCTGTTCCTTTATATCTTTCTTCTTTTTCCAATATTTCCATTATGCATATGTTATATTGAAACCAAGAAGGAACAGGTTAAATCTTCCCTGGACTGGGAAAAAAAAGGAGAGAAAACTTTTGAGATAAGCCAAAACTTATCAAAGCAAACTAACTGCAGCTGTGCATACTCAGCAAAATCAATTGTTGTTTAAAACTAACCAGGTCTTTCTGTCCCTCCTTAGCATATGAATGAACTGTTTTTCCCAGGAGGTCAAGGTCCAGACATCCAGAAAAAAAGGAGATTTAGCCTCACAAGGCCAAATGCGGGCCAAGGATGAAAACTAACCAGAAAAATCCAGATGGTCAGGGAAAAAGAGATTCAATCTTCAGACTCAACACAGGCTGAAACTGCCAGCCAGCAAGACCACATGCTCCCCCTTCCCTACCTAAGACCCCATCACATGCTCCCCCTTCCCTACCTAAGACCCCATCACATGCTTCTCCTCCCCTACCTAGGACCCCAGACTCCATTTTGAGTTAATTTTTGTGTATGGTGTAAGATGACGGTCTACTTTCATTCTTTTGCATGTGGCTGTTCAGTTTTACCAATACCATTTATTGAAGAGACTTTCCTTTCTCCATTGTCTGTTCTTTGCTCCTTTCTCCAAGACTAGCTGTCCATAGTTGTGTGGGTTTATTTTTGGGCTCTAAATTTTTCTCCAATGATCTGTGTGTCTGTGTTTCTTCCAGCACCATCCTGTTTTGATTACTATAGCTCTGTAGCATATTTTGGATTCAGGGAGTGTGATACCTCCAACTTTGGTCTTTTTTATCAGGATTG
Source organism: Ceratotherium simum simum (assembly GCF_057802395.1). Lineage (NCBI taxonomy): Eukaryota > Metazoa > Chordata > Mammalia > Perissodactyla > Rhinocerotidae > Ceratotherium > Ceratotherium simum. The sequence continues at coordinate 4,313,463 of NC_141918.1, read as the reverse complement.
TTTTTGCTACTCAAGGTCTTCTGTTGTTCTACAGAAATTTTAGGATTCTTTGTTCGGTTTCCATGAAGAATGTCATTGGGATTCTGATTGGGATTGTATTGAATCTGTAGTTTGCTTTAGGCAATATGGACATTTTAATTATGTTTATTCTTCCAATCCATGAGCATGAGCTATATTTCCATTTTTTATGTCTTCTTCAATTTTTTTCAATAATGTCTTATAGTTTTCAGTCTATAGGTCTTTTAATTGTTTGGTTAAATTAATTCCTAGATATTTTATTCTTTTTGTTGTGATTGTAAATGGAATTGTATTCTTGACTTCTCTTTCTGCTGCTAGATCATTTTTAGTGTATAGAAATGCAACTGATTTTTGTATGTTGATTTTGTATCCTGCAACTTTACTGTATTCATTGATTATTTCTAATAGTTTTTTTCGTGGATTCTTTAGGGTTTTCTATATATAGACTCATGTTATCTGCAAATAGTGACAGTTTTACTTCTTCCTTTCCAATTTAGATCCCTTTTCTTTCTTTTTCTTGCCTAGTTACTCTGGCCAAAACTTCCAATACCATGTTGAAAAAGAGTGGGCATTCTGGTCTTGTTCCTGGTCTCAAAGGAATGGCTAACAATATTTCACCATTGAGTATAATGTTGGCTGTGGGTTTGTCATCTATGGCCTTTATTATGTTGAGGTACTTTCCTTCTATATCCACTTTATTGAGAGTTTTTATCAGAAATGGATGTTGGATCTTGTCAAATGTTTTGTCTGCATCTGTTGAGATGATCATGTGATTTTTATTCTTCATTTTGTTAATGTGGTGTGTCACATTGATTGATTTGTGGATGTTGAACCATTCCTGCATTGCTGGAATAAATCTCACTTGATCATGGTGTATGATCCATCTAATGTATTGTTGTACTCAATTTGTTAAAATTTTGTTGAGGTTTTTGCATCTATGTTCATCATCAATATTGGCCTGTAATTTTCCTTTTCTGTGTTGTCCTTGTCTAGTTTTGATATTAGGGTAATGTTGGCCTCATGAAATGAGTTAGGAAGAGTCCTATCCTCTTCAATTTTTCAGAATAGTTTGAGAACGATAGGAATTAAATCTTCTTTGAATGTTTGGTAGAATTCACCAGAGAAGCCATCTGGTCCTGGACTTCTGTTTTTTAGGAAATTTTTGATTACTGTTTCAATCTCTTTGCTTGTGATTTGGTCTATTCAGATTTTCTATTTCTTTTTGATTTGGTTTTAGGAGGTTGTGAGATTTGAAGAATTTATCCATTTCTTATAGGTTATCCAGTTTGTTGGCATATAGCTTTTCATAGTACTCTCTTATAATCCTTTGTATTTCTGTAGTGTCCATTGTAATTTCTCCTTTTTCAGTTCTGATTTTATTTATTTGAGTTTTCTCTCTTTTTTTATTAATGAGTCTGGCTAAGGGTTTGTCATTTTGTTCATCTTCTCAAAGAAACAGATCTTAGTTTTATTGATCCTTTCTATTATTTTTTAGTCTCTATTTCATTTATTTCTGCTCTGATTTTTATTATTTCATTCCTTTTCCTGGCTTTGAGCTTTGTTTTTCTTTTTTCTAGTTCTTTTAGGTGTAGCATAAGCTTGTTTATTTAAGATTTTTCTTGTTTGCTGAGGTAGGCCTATATTGCTATAAATTTACCTCTTAGTACTTCTATTGCTGCATCCTATAGGTTTTCATATGTTGTGTTTTCATTTTCATTTGTCTACAGTTGTTTTTTAAGTTCTCCTTTGATTTTTTTCATTGATCCAATAGTTGTTTAGTAACATGTTGTTTAGTCTCCACATGTTTGTGAATTTTCCAGCTTTTTTCTTACAGTCGATTTCTAGTTTCATAGCATTGTGTTCAGCAAAAGATGCTTGATATGATTTCAATCTTCTTGAATTTATTGAGGCTTGCCTTGTTTCCCAACATATGGTCTATTTTTGAGAATGTTCCATGTGCACTTGAGAAGAATGTGTATTCTGCTAGTTTTGGATGGGATCTATATATATCTATTAAGTCCATCTAGTCTAGTGTTTCATTTAAGGCCACTGTTTCCTTATTGACTTTCTGTCTGGATGATCCATCTATTGAGCTAAGTTGGGTGATAAGATCCCCTACTATTATTGTGTTGCTGTCAATTTCTCCCTTTAAGTCTGTTAGTAGTTGCTTTATATACTTTGGTGTTCCTGCGTTAGGTGCATATATATTAATAAGTGTTATGTCTTTTTGGTGGAATGTCACTTTTATCATTATATAATGCCCATCTTTGTCTCTTTATCTTTTTTATCTCCATGTCTGCTATGTCTGATATAAGTATGGCTACACTTGCTTTCTTTTGCTTGCCATTTGCTTGGTGTATCACCTTCCATCCCTTCACTCTGAGCCTATGTTTGTCTTTAGAACTGAGATATGTTTCTTGGAGGCAGCATATTGTTGGATCACATTTTTCAATCCATCCAGCCACTCTTTGTCTTTTGATTGGTGAATTCAATCTATTTACATAGAGAGTGATTATTGATATATGAGGGCTTAATACTACCATTTTATCTCTTGTTTACCAGTTCTATATTTCCATTGTTTCTTTTTCCTTGTATTTCTGTCTGCCTTTTCAGTTTAATGGTTTTCTATGATTGTTTTCTCATTATTTGTGATTTGTGACCCTGCTCTGATTTTTTATTTTGTGGTTACCATGAGGTTTGTATAAAAGATCTCATAAGTGAGATAGTTTTTTTTTCTGTTAGCCTCTTATCTCCATTAGCCTGTGCAGGTCCCATCTCTTTCCTCTTCCCCTTCTATGTTTTTCTTGCCACAAATTATTGTTTTTTGTGTTGTGTGTTGGTGACAAAATTAAAGTGGTTATAGTTATTTTTGATACTTTGTTTCCTTTTATATTTTATGTTATAATTGTTTACTAACCTATTCTGACATAGAGCTGCCATTTTCTGATTCTGTCTATCTATTTATCTCCTTGCTCAATGTTTTGTAAACCTTTGCCTTTTTGTTTTGTTCCTTCATCATTTCTTGTCAGGCAGGTTTAGTGGCAATGAACTCCCTCAGCTTTTGTTTGTCTGGGAAAGCTTTTATTTCTCAGTCATATCTGAAGGATAATTTCATTGGATAGAGTATTCTTGGCTAATAGATTTTGTCTTTCAATCTTTTGAATACATCATTCCCCTCTCTCCTATCTTGTAGAGTTTCTGCTGAGAAGTCCACTGAAAGCCTGATGGGGTTTTCTTTGTATGTTATTTTCTTCTGCCTTTCTGCCCTTAATATTTTTTCTTTGTCATTGAATTTGACAGTTTTAATATTATATGCCTTGGAGATTTTTTTGCATTGAGATAATTAAGAATTCTATTAGCATCATGTACTTGCGTGTCCAGTTCCTTCCCAGGCCTGGGAAGTTCTCAGCTATTATTTCTTTGAGTAAGTTCTCTGCTCCTTTCTCCTTCTCTTCTTCTAGGATACCTATAATCCTTATGCTACTTTCCCTAACTGAGTCAGATATTTCTTGAAGAATTTCTTTATTTTTTCAAAATCTTAGTTTTCTCTCCTCCTGCACCTTAATCACTTCTAGGTTTCTGTCTTTGAGCTCACTAATTCTCTCCTCCATATGGTCTGCTCTATTTTTAATGCTTTCTACATTATTTTTTATCTCATTAGTTGTGTTCTTCATCTCCAGAATTTGGTTTTTTTTAGAGTTTCTGTCTCTTTGATGAAGTAATCCTTCTGTTCATTAATTTCATTCCTGATCTCACTGAACTGTCTTTCTGAGTTTTCTTGTAACTCATTGAATTTCTTTGTGACAGCTATTTTGAATTCTCTGTCACTTAGATTGTAATCTTCTGTGACTTCAGTATTGGTTTCTGGACAGTTGTCATTTTCTTTCTGTTCTGCTGTGTTATTCTAGTTCTTCAAGGTGTTTGATGAATTGCTCCTCTGCTGGCACATTTGTGGTAGTAACTACATTTTCTTATTTGGGTAAGGCTTTGGTAACTTTGGTTCTGAGCTGCTTGTGATTGTATTTGAGAGCCTGAAGTTTCCGCCCTCCACTGCCTCTTCTAAAGGCATCATCAGTGCCCTCCTTGTGCTGCTTGTGCCTCTGGGGTTTCTGGTGCCTTGCTGTTTATGATGTTGCTTCAGTCTCAGGTGATGCCACTGGGGTCACCAGACTGTGAGCACTTGTGCTGCTTCTAGCGTCACCTGGGTCTCATGTTGCCCCACTGGCTCTCTGTGGGCTTCCTGCGGGCTCAGATGTACCGGCCCCTGCTGTTTCTGGGTTGTCTAGGGATTCTGGTTGCACTGCTGCCAGGGGTACTGGGTTCACAGGTGTTGCTGTTGCTGCTGGGGGCCTGGAGACAGGGGGCTTGTATGCAGCCCCTGCTGCTGGTGGAGCTAGTGTGGGGGTGCCACCACTGGAAGCTAGGTCACCGGTTCTGCTGTGGTTCCTGTTACCTCTGGTTGCAGGATCCACCTGCCACCATCAGGGGGGTCAGGGGCTGTTTTTACTGCTCCTGCCCCATCTGCCAGCAGTCATGTGAGCCAGGCTGCCACGGCCACCACTCCACAAGCAGTTGTGCAGGCCAGGCTGCCACCACCACTCATAGTCATGTGAACTGCTGCATGAGGATGCAAGGCCTTGATTGATGCTGCTGGGGGAGGAAGGTTTCTCCCTTAGTTCCACTGCTTCCTGGGGGTCCAGTCCACCCACCTTCACATGTATAGATGCCTGCATCTCTTAGGCATCTTATTGTGCTCTGTAGGGACTCATGTGTTGGTCAGTCGATATCCATTTGGTTGTAACTTAGATGCGAGAGACAAAGGGAAGAACTCACTCTGCCATGATGCTGACATCACTCTCAAGCTTTTTCTCATTTTAAGATTAAAAAAATGATGAATATTTTGGGGGTGGCCCAGTGGCATAGCTGTTAAGTGCAGGTGCTCCGCTTTGGTGGCCCAGAGTTCACAGGTTCGGATCCCAGGTGTGGACTAATGCAACACTTGTCAATCCATGCTGTGGTGGTGTCCCACATGAAAAAGAGGAAGACGAGCACAGACGTTAGCCCAGGACCAATCTTCCTGAGCAAAAAGAGGAGGATGGGCAACAGATGTTAGCTCAGGGCTAATCTTCCTCACACACACACAAAAAAATGATGAAGATTTAGCTGGTCTGACTGAGAAAAAGACAGAAAAGAAACAAATTACTAATATCAAGAATGAAGATATCACTCCAGGGATATTACTAAAGATCTCACAATTATTAAATAGATGATAAAGGATTACTGTAAATAATATTAGGCATATAAACTCAAAAGCGTATATAAATGGACTGATTTATTGAATGATAAAATCTACCAAAACTTAGACAAGAAGAAATAGAACACCTAAATAGTGCTATATCACTTAAAGAAATTGAATTTATAGCTAAAAACTTTGTAGCAAAGAAAACTCCTGTCCTAGATGGTTCCTATGGAAAATTATACCCAAATTACTGTGTAATTTCCTCCAAAAAGTAAAGAAATGTTCCCAACTCACTTTATGACAATACTATTGCCCTGATATCAAAAACAGATAAAGACAGTACAAGAAAAGAAACTACAAACCAATATCCTACATGAACATAAACAAAATAATACTCAACAAAATATTATTGAATTGAATCCAGTGATATATTAAAAAAAGGTAATATATCATGACCAAATGAGTTTTATCCTAGGCTAGTCAACACTCAAAAATTAATCAACATAATCTACCATATTAACAGAATAGAGAAGAAAAACTGCATGATCTTGTTAATAGATGCAGAAAATCACTTGATGTGTACCAGCATCTCTTCATAAAAATAACTTTCAGCAAACTAGGAATACAAGAAAAATTCCTTAACCTGGCTAAGTGTACTATAAAACACCTATAACTAACATCGTATTTAATAGGCAAAGCCTGAAGTCTTTCCCCAAAGATCAGAAACATAGCAAGAATGTTCATCTCATCACTTCTATTCAACATCATACTGGAAATCCTAGCTAGTGAAATAAGTCAAGAAAAAGAATTAAAAGTCATACTGATAGGAAAGGAAGAAATAAGACCATTTCTATTTTGACGACACAATTAATAATATAGAAAATCTCAAGAAATCTACAAAAATATCTCTTAGAAGTAATAAGTGAATTTAATAAAGGCATAAAATACAACATACAAAAATTAATCCTATTTCTACATACTGATTTGAACAATTAGAAAACAAAGCTTTTACTAAAAAGCACCATTTACAACAACCAAAACTATAAAATACTTAGGTATAAATCTAACAAAGTACAGGTGGAAGCTGAATGTTGATGAAAGAAATCAAAGAAGACAAAAATAAATAGATGTCAGTAAAATATCAATTCTCTTCAAGTTAATATAGATTTCACACAATCCCAACCAAAAGCCCAGCAGGATTTTGTGGAGGTATTGACCACTTGATTGAAAATACATTCAGGAAGGCAAGGAAACTGAAAATAGCTAAATAATTTCAAAAAAAAAGAACACAGTTGAAGGACTCACACCACCTATCTTTAAGAATGACTATAAAGCAATAGTAATCAATATAATGTACTGTTGACATAATAAATGTACAAATTAAGAGAAGACAATAGAGATTTCAGTAATAGGCTTTCATAAATATGGTAAATTGATTTTTGATAAAGAGGAAAAGCAATTCAATAGTGAAAGAATAGTCTTTCAACAAATGGTTCTGGAGCAATTGAATATCCAGTGCAAAAAAATGATAACCTCCATCCATACCTCATACCGCACACAAAATCAACTCAAAGTGGTACACAAATCTAAATGTATACCTAAAACTATAAAATTTCTAGGATAAACATAGGACAAAATCTTGACCCCAGTTTAAACAAAGATTTCTTGGATACAACACCAAAAGTATGATCCATAAAATTAAAATATAATGACAAAAAGGACTTCATCAAAATTAAAAACTTTTGCTCTTTGTGGAAGGTAACGTTAAGATAATGAAAAAATAAGCTGCTAACTGAGAGAAAATACTTGCAAATCATATGTCTGATAGTGGACTTATATCTAAAATGTATAAAGAACTCTCAAAAATTAAATATAAGAAAACAAGCCATCCAGTTATTTTTAAAGATTTTATTTATTTTTCCCCCAAAGCCCCAGTAGATAGTTGTATGTCATAGCTGCACATCCTTCTAGTTGCTGTATGTGGGACGCGGCCTCAGCATGGCCGGAGAAGTGGTACGTCGGTGTGAGCCCGGGATCCGAACCCAGGCCGCCAGCAGCGGAGTGCACGCACTTAACCGCTAAGCCACGGGGCCAGCCCATCCAGTTATTTTTAAAGAAATGGCCAAACGATTTGTACAGATACTTCACTAAAGAAGATAAATGGATGGCAAAAGCACACACAAAAAATACTCAATATTGTTAGTCATTAAAGAGATGCAAATCAAAACAATAATGAGACGCCAATACACACCTGTTATAATGGCTTAGTAAAACTGACAATACCAAGTGCTGACAAGATGTGGAGCAACTGGAACTCATACGTCTTCAGTAGAAACGCAAAATGCTACCACTCCTGTAGAAAAGTTTGGTATCCTCATAAAGTTAAAATTAAACTTATCATGTGATTGAGAAATTCCACTACTAGGAGTTGACCCAAGAGAAATGAAAATTTATGTTTACTAAAAAATCTGTACTTGAGTGTTTATAACATTATTCTTAATAATCACCTAAAACTGGGAATCACCCAAATGTCCTTTGCTGAGTGAATGGATAAACTGTGGTACTTCCATACAAGGAAATACTACTCAGCAATTAAGAGGACCAAACTACAGCATTGATGAATCTCAAAGGCATTATGCCAAGTGAAAGAAGCCAGACACAATGATTTTCAATTTCATATGATTCTGTTTATATGTCAAAATTCACACAACTTTACATCCAATATAGGTGAATTTTATTGTATACAAATTACATATCATTATAACTGAGTTTTAAAATATCTCAATGGATTACAATATTAAGGTCTGTCCACATCACTGTATGTCAATTTACCTCAATAAAGAAATAATCTACAACAAAGTTTCAAATGTATCTTTTTTGTGTGTGAGGAGATCAGCCCCGTGCTAACATCTGCCAATCCTCCTCTTTTTTTTTGCTGAGGAAGACTGGCCCTGGGCTAACATCTGTGCCCATCTTCCTCCACTTTATATGGGATGCCGCCACAGCATGGCTTGCCAAGTAGTGTGTTGGTGCGCGCCCGGGATCCGAACCAGCGAACCCCGGGCCACCGCAGCAGAGCGCGTGCACTTAACCGCTTGCACCACCGGGCTGGCACCTTGAATGTATCTCTATGGAGACTTTCCATCTGTAAGATTTATCTTATCCTATTTTTTTCTATTCATATTATGAATATATTCATACTCATTTATCCATTTATCTCTAACTACTTCACTCATCTTTCATCTATAGTTGCCTCTTTATATATAATTGTTGAATTAATATGTCAATGAATGCATTGATTCATAATGAGAGACACCTAAGAGAATTTAAATCCCAGAAACTTGTCTCTTACATCACAGGAGAATTAGTTGTATAATAAAAATTTCTTTCAGAACCTTATGCATTCCTGTTTTCAAGTCTGCTTTTGATAACTGAAGATTGTTCTCAAATTATAATCTTCATAATATATTTTATATGCACTGTCTTTAATTTCCTAGATTTGATATTTTCAACAAGCCTTCCATTTTCTCCCTGTTATACGTTTCTCTGCTCTTGTACTAGTGTCTCCTTCTATTAAATCTACTAAAATACTGTTTAGGTCTTTAGTTCTTTAATTTCTTGTTCATCAGAGAAAAAAAGAGAAGAAAAATAACATTTTATTCCTTAAATTTAATGTTAAACATTTAGTTATATACATCTCATTAGATGCAGCTTTCTTTTTTTTTTTTAATTGAGCTCACTGGTTTATAACATTATACAGATTTCAAGTGTACATCATTATAATTCAACTTCTGTATACATTGCATCATGTTCACCACCAAAAATCTAGTTTCCATCCATCACCATACAAATGTCCACCTTTACTCAAATCACCCTCCCCCTCTGGTAACCACTAATCTGTTCTCTGTATCTATGTGTTTATTTGTTTGTTTTATCTTCCACATATGAGTGAAATCATACAGCATTTGTCTTTCTCCATCTGACTCATTTCACTTAGCATAATACCCTCACAGTCCACCCATGTTGTCGCAAATGGTAAGATTTCATCTTTTTTATGGCTGAGTAGTATTCTGTTGTATATGTATACCACATCTTCTTTATCTATTCATCCACTGAAGGGCACTTAGGTTGTTTCCATGTCTTGGCTATTGTGAATAATGCAGATGTGGCTTTCTTTATGCCATTTGTCATCTCATTAATGAAAGCATCTAAAATTAATTCAATTCTGCTAAAATATATCATAGTTCTTAGCTCCCATGTTTTCATAGTTTTTTACAGGTTTATGAAAATTACAATTAAGATATTAGGTAATATCTGAACCATTCCTGGAGTTATTTTCAAGAACAGAAATCTCATTCACTAAAGCATATAATTTGAATGTATTAAAAGCAAAAAAATAGATACCCAGAGACTGTCATCTCTAAACCTAGTTCCCAGAGAACTGAAACTTTTCCCTCTCTGTTTGTCTGTCTCTCTGTCACTATCCTGCTCCCTAGGTTTATCTTTCAATTCTAAATAGAACTCCCACATTTGTTCTACATCTTTCATCTAAGCCACACGTAGATTTAGATAGCCTTCTGTGTAAAAATGACAAAATGAGAAGTTAGTTCTGAATCACAAGTACAAGTTATCACATTGAATGAATAGCATCTGTCATTATAACAAGAAAAAATTAAACAATATTTCTTTAATAAAAAGAAAGCCCTAAAATGACCTCCTTTACTCAGGAGACTGCTGCCTGATTTGAATTTTGACTCTGCCCCTTGCTGGCCATGTGAACTTGGACATTGTCAAGTCATCTTCTGCAAAATGAGGATTATAGCAGTACCTACCTCCTAAGGTTATTGTCAAGGTTAAAAGGATCAATATGTGTAATATATAAAACAATGTCTGGCACATAGTGTTATAAATTATGTATATAACTATATAGGAAAGGTAGGAGAGTTACTTTGATATTTCACGATAGTGTGGGCCCCTGCTCATAAGGAGCTTGCAAATAAAGGCAATATTACTCTTCTTTGAGAATCAAACATGAAATCAGCACATAAGGATCAGAGAAAATATATACAAAGAACTTCAAAGAAGCTGAAAGGCTCATAGGCTAGCTGGACTTCTCTCTTACCTAATTTAGGTTTTAACATGTATAAAGGAAAATAGGTCAATTAGAATGAGATTTCTTAGTCACAGTTGCTGTTACAAAGAGATCCGACAGATCCTGGTAAAAGGATATGAATTTCTCTTGTTCTGATATCTTGCATATTCTTATTGTATAAGTAAATATATTTGAGTATCTTAATGTTGTAAAACATTGAGAGAGCCTGGTCTATAGTGTGTGCTGTATAAATGGTATGTGCTGTTATTTATTATTTTTATATTTATTGACATTGTTATTATCATTGTAATCAATATTAACTCTTTTTTTAATATTTTATTCCCAGAAAATAAACTTCGGATCCTAATTTGATATACTATAATGCGGTATGCCTTCACAGCAGCAACACGTAAAACAGAAGCTGGAAGGAGGCGGCTGTCTCTGTGGGAGCATAGGGCTCACACACTGCTGTTCTGACACTGTACAGAACGTACAGAGTCAATTTGCCTGAACTAAGAGCTAGGAAATCAGGTCTGAGGTGGCAAGGCCTAGTGCTACACTCCTGAACTTGACAGCATCACTGAGTTAATGGGAGAGCTATAGAAGATAGATGGTGGGCCGGCCCGTGGCTTAGCAGTTAAGTGCGCGCACTCCGCTACTGGCGGCCTGGGTTCGGATCCCGGGCGCGCACCGACACACCACTTCTCTGGCCATGCTGAGGCCACGTCCCACATACAGCAACTAGAGGGATGTGCAACTATGACATACAACTATCTACTGGGGCTTTGTGGGGGGGGAAGGAGGAGGATTGGCAATAGATGTTAGCTCAGAGCCGGTCTTCCTCAGCAAAAAGAGGAGGATTAGCATGGATGTTAGCTCAGGGCTGATCTTCCTCACAAAAAAAAAAAAAGATAGATGGAGAGTAATTCTCAGGTAAAACCCTAACTACACCTCTGGCCTCACATGAACTTTCCTTTACACAACTTCTGTATCCTACCTTCTATAGTGTTAGATTTCTCCAAACTTTTCGTACAATTAAGGTTAGTTAGTAAGTTTCCTTTAAAATATTTACAAAAATATCAATTGGCCAGACTCATTGTGGAATATCAATCTGAAATAATAAAAGTCTTGATCATAAAGTTTTAAAAATATACTTATTCCATTTTTCTAATCATTAAAAATAAATATACATAAATCAAATTTTCCTCTGCACCTACCACATCTAAGGCACCATGTTGAGTGCAGGGACCATGAAGCAGAGGCAGTTGGAGGGGACAGATATGTAAACTTGTGTAAACACAACAAGCCAGGATATTAGTAGCAGCCATGGAGGTACACGGGGGAAAAGCAACTTGAAAATGCTAAAAACTGAAATTGGAAATAAGCTAATAAGATCCTAAACCATGCTTACATTATTGTTCATGCTTCAGTGAAAAGATAAGAATGTTTAATGTTCATGCTTTAGTGAAAAGATAAGAATGACTTCTAATTAGTCTTTCAATTGCTTGGTTTTAAATGTGTACTTCTAAACTGTAAAAGTCTTAAAAGCAGTTTCCCTTTCCATTAAATTAAGTACCCTCTCTAATCTTCTTTAAACTGTTAAATTTGTTTCAATAAATAAAATATTTCTTCATAGATAATATAAAGGTAAATGAGGAGTGTGAGTTAATGGAAGAGTACAGGCTTTCTCATATTAACCACTTTCCAAAAACAATGTCCTCAGTATAGACAGCATCATATGCCTCTGAACTGATGGCCAGAATTCCCCCCAATCATATGCCTCTGAACTGATGGCCAGAATTCCCCCCATATATGCAAGACCAGCATGTGATGTTTTAGTCATTTCTGAAAACATTCAGTTAAACTTTTGTAAAGCTATTTCAATATTGTTTTGTTTTATGTAAGAATTTCTGAGAAGAGCTGGAACGATAAAGTAAATTTTTAAAGTATATTGTCATTGTTAGAATAATATATACACTTAGTAACTAAATGTCCTGTGTTTTTAAGCCCTGAGTTTCCATTATCATCACAGGTGATAAAATAGGAACCCACTTATCTCAAAGTTTTAACTCTTGAGTATCATTGGTTTCCTCGTTTATTAAAATTTAGCAAATATTGTTGCAGTGTTCACATAAATACACAGGCTTTACTTGACTGCTGAAAATTACAGGATATATACATTGTTAAAAGGTCACATATCAAGTTCTGGCTTCTGGTAATGGTAGAGTGGCTTGGTAAGAATAACTTTACTGCAAATAATAATAATAAACTCTGAACAAAATATTAAAAAGGAACTACTTAAAGAACTTAATGCAGGGCCGGCCCCGTGGCTTAGCGGTTAAGTGCGTGCGCTCCGATGCAGGCTGCCCGGGTTCGGATCCCGGGCGCGCACAGACGCACTGCTTCTCCGGCCATGCTGAGGCCGCGTCCCACATACAGCAACTAGAAGAATGTGCAACTATGACATACAACTATCGCCTGGGGCTTTAGGGGAAAAAAAAAAAAAAAAAGTTTAAAAAAAAAAAAAAAGAACTTAATGCAGACAGAAGCTAGAGAGGATATGACCCTTGAAAGGTTCATATTGATGTTTCCCTTGGGGCACTCCCCAGTTCCCACAGCAAACCAAAGATAACACGCAAGCACAAAGTCACAGTCTTATTGGGTTGAAGAGTCAGTGTTTGGATTTCAGGACTGCCACAGAGCCTGGAAAATTAGGGAGGCAGTATTCCAGAAAGGGGGGACCACAGACAGGAAAGCCTAAAAATTTTCATTCAAACTCTCCACCTATCTTTGATGGACTCATGAGCTGTGAGACTCCAAGGAACCCAGAGGGAAACAATATCAGAAGGTTGAAAATGTTGAACAAAGGTGTTAACAGCTTCCTAGTGAAAGACAGAATTTGGAGTTTAATCCCTCCAAGTTAAAGAGGCTTGGTAAACACTCTGGGCTTTTCATTGATGCTGCAGAAGGGTCACAACCCAGAACTAAGGGACATCAGCACGAAGGCAAATCTACTGTCAGAGGAAGAGGAAGGATCATGGGAAGAGGAAAGAGAATGGAAATACAAGCTGGGAAATTACAGTTCTCCAATTTTTCTTAAAACTTCAGAAGTGGGTTCTGAAAACTGTGATTGGTGATTTTTATTTCAAACTAAGGAAAGATTCTAGATTGAATTATTAAATACTTCAGATGGATTGCATACTGTACAAGGGAACTCAGTTTATACTCCCACCAACTCTCACACAGTGTCATTGTAAGTACAAATTTACAACTTTTTATGGTAAATTTGGTAATATCTGAAAAAATTCAAAAGGTAAGAGTTCACAAATTCCCATTCTAGAAAATTTTCCTACAGAAACAGTCTCCTAAGTTGAGCACAGATATGTGTAGACATCAAGATGTTCACTGAAAATTTTTTGAAGTAGTAAAATATTGTAAACAATCTAAAAATCATCAATAAAAGTATCCATCAGAATTCTTGCCAGAAATATTGCTCACTCAAATTGTGTAATTCAAAGAGAATTTAAGAAAGGAGCAATTTAAAAATGTGTTGGCAAGGTGTTAGCAAGGTGTAGGGGAAGGGCAGCTAGACATCAGGGAGAACTTAGCACCTCTGTGCCTAAAGAGAAGGGGTGCCACCGGGAGAGAAAGGGAGAGGGCCACCTTCACACGAGCCAGGACCTCTGTTCCAGGGATGTCGCCAGCCCAGGACAAACCTTAAGAGAGGGAAGAGCGACCCTCCACCATCTCCAATTTGTTGCTGGTGCTTTCTTGTGGCCTAACCAAACTGAAAGTCAAATAGGAAGGGAGCCTATTGATGTGGTCCATGTGTGCCAGCCTCCCAGGATACAAAATAACGTGGAGAAGGATCGCAAATAAATCTGGAGAGGCACATAGAAGATGTTTACACTTGATATAAATTACAATGTAATTTGTATTTATCCATTAAAATAAATTGGGGTATTTAAAGTAAAAAAGGCAAGTAGCTGAATGGGATGAATACATTGGATAGTTAGGTGGGTGTGTTGATAAATAGTAGACATATGATAGATGGATGGTATAAAATATCTATATATTCTATCTATATCCACACTCATAGGGTATAACTAGCCCTCTATCTGTTCATTTAAATATGAATATAAAATACAATATGTTTGAAAATATATATGCCCAACTATTAACAGTGTTACTTCTATGGAGTCATTGTGCATGAGCATTGGAGAGAATGGGAGACTTTTATGTTTCATAGTTGTGTGATTTTTATTTTTATAATGAGAATGTATTACTTTTATCATTATTTTTAACAACATAGTTAAAATAACCTGGGGCATGAGGAGAAAAAGAAAAGAAAGCCATGATCACCAGGATCATGCATAATTTCAATAAGAACATATTCTTTCACCTCATTTAACTTTTATACAGGCTTACTAATCTTGTAGATGAGAGAAATGTGGTAGCAAAATATTTGACAGTGTCCCAGGTTATCACTGACGGCAAGCTGAAGAAATGTGTTTTAGTTATCATACACCTAGTAATGTTTGAACCCCAAACTGAGTGACGTCCATAATGGCATGCTGTATCTTCTGCCCTGTTTTGATCACTTCTGTTTGTGACTTATATCAAATGACATAGTGAAGACACACTATTGAGCAAGATATAATCTAGGGGCTGAATCAGGAGCCAAAAAGGTACTGACAAGCAGAACAACAGACCAATAAAACAATACATCATCTGATATAAATGTAAGGTCCCAAAGTTGAGATAAAACAAAATTACTTACGTATGCCCAGGATCAAGTAAATACGGCTTAGCAGCAGCCTGTGTTTAACTGGAAGGCATCCAGTAAGTGTCAACATTATGATATGGCTCATTACAAAACTCAACTGATTTACACCACATCATACAATAATAGTTGCAAGAAGGCTAATCAGATTATACTAAGAATTTTAGATTAAGTGGAGCATGCTCAAAGAAAAGCACTCATGCTGGTAGCAACCATATCTTATGGGCACTGATTAGAAGATCTGTCTGTATGTTACCCTGAAGAAAACCACATCATAGAGAGCACAGTAGCTGGATCCGATGTAGAAGTCTCAAGCCTTTTCGTGGAGTCCTAGAGTCAGAGCCAGTGAGTCACAGACACGCAGAGGTAAATTCCAGCTCAACACAAAGAAGACAGATCTGCCAGGGCGTGCTGACCAGAATGGACTGCCTTAGGTAATGAGCTTTTGGAAGATAATTTGTAGATGAGATTCAAGCAACCGACACCCTTCAGATGCTTTCAACCCTGGGATTCTCTGGATCCATATATTTCCCATTTTTTCATAGATGAAAATATGACATCCTCTTGTCTCCACATCAGCACATCGATGCTGAATTTATATTATTCTGGTTTTATCCTAACCATACGAGAAGCACCTAGGATGTGAGGGGAATTGTTAATAAAAGGGCCAGTTTACTGGGCTGCTGAATTCCTGTTAACCTGCAGGTAAAATCATTTCCAGTTTTCAAAGTTCCTCATAGACTCTCCCTTCTATACATACATAATTTTCTTTCTGTGAATATTCCTCCTTGCTTTTTCTGTTCCTTTTATCTTTTTCTCCTCAGGTGTCTTACTTCTGAAGCCTTATCTCTCTGAAACTATTTACCTCCTATGATTTGCTAAGTTTTATTTTCAAACTTCTCTCTGACTAGGCTATGATTGACACTCCCTTCTGCTGACCTTTCCCCTCTTGTTCATTAGTAATGCCTTTTATTCTCTTTTCATTGTAGATCATCTGAAGGAATATGTGGTTCAATCTTTTCAACTTTTAAACCTCTTCTTACATTACTATCTTTAAATTCTCTTCATTTCTTTCCCTTAAAAAAAGATTTTCTATGTTATCTATGTATTTGTTATTTTATTATGCAAGTATTAATTTTTGAATGCAAAATCTTTTGTGTCATCTGTGACACATGGCTAGTTTATTTCCCCAGCCATGCAAGACACTTTTTCTGTATGTCTTTTTCTATTGCCAAACTTTATTTCTCCCTATGAGGAAGAGATAGTCAGCTTATTGATATTTAATAAGTATTAGAAAAGATTCATTGCAAAACTCACAGCTTTTACTTCAATAATTCAAGCATAATCATTCAAGGGAAGATGGTATAATCCAGTACAAAACAATCTTGCTCTTGGCCAGTCAAGCATATGGAGATTCTGGAAGAATGTGCAGTGATTCAATATTTGAACCAAGTTTGACTTATATATTTCAAGCCATAGGGTGTTCATAGGGTTGGTGTTGGCTTTTTAAGTTTACGTAATTTGCCTTCAGCTCCTAAGTGTTCCTAGGGCCAACATTTTAAATTCTCGGGATACCTCATAGAGTCACCCTTGTGGTCAACAAGGAAAATTTTTCCCTTCTATAGAAACTCCTTCCCTTTCTCCAGGGCACTGACTCACAAACCCTGATTCTTCTAGATATTAGTTTCAACAAGGTTGTCAGTCGTTTAGTTCAACACCAAAGATTTACTTCTTGGCATGTCTCCTATTAGACGCAGAAAGAATCATTCTCTCAATATTGAGTTGCAATATGAAATGAGTTAAGTATCTTCAGTATGTCCTTGAGCCTCAGAAAGACAGGAAAGGGAATGAGAAAGGAAACAAAAGAGATTCTACACAGCAATCATACATTGTGATTTTTCTACATTTCTCAAATTGATTATCTGGAGAGCAGTTTGATGCATACACTTGATATTCCACTGAAATAAAATCTTGAACATATAATAAGATTACTCTTAAAAATCAATTTTAGAAGCTTTAAAAGATAAAATGCCTCAAAATAGAGATTCCAGCATCTGATAGAGCAAGCCTGGGAGACAGACTTGGCCGTGGTGTGAGAACAGGTGATAAAGCAAGGAGATTATGGCCAGGAAGGGACCCACCCCAGTGCTCAGAGGTTGGTGGACTAGTGAGCACCCCAAAAAGATGCCTTTTTCCTTCTTGCCTCTGAGGTTTAGTTGCTTTGTCTAAAGTATTTTCACCATAATGTACCTGCCAGCAAGTTAAAATTTACCTCACACATCACTGGAAAGGGTGGCATTTCTACTTCGAAAAGATAATAAATGCTGTAAACCAAAAGATTCCTCAGGTTGTATGTAAACTTTTGTTCTACGATTTTTGTTTGTTTAGGGTTGTTGCTTGTGATAATTATCCACGAGAGAACTTTACAGCATATTAGTTTATAATCCTCAGCACAGCAAAATTCTTAATGGAAGCTGTGCTGAGTATGTGCCTTCAAAGAAAATCCAGTGAGAACTTAATAATAAAATTAATATGCATAATGTCTTTAGGCTCTCCAAAGTCTTTCTCTCCGCATACTTTTTAACCAACCAAGTATTAAAAGGACATTTCCCAAGAAAGTTAATTAAATAGAACCATGATTTTAGTATTTAGAAATTATTTGATAATTAACTATTTTAAAATTAGTTACATCGAAAGTGATACTTTCATAAATTATTATAAGTAGAACTAAAATAGGGGCAAGTATTTCCCAACACATACTGAGAAGTTAACCTAAATCTGGAGGAAAGGCTTTCTCAAATTGAAATTATATCTACGTGTATTACACGCTGACGTTTGTGATTTATCTCAGGATAAAGTTCACATCTTTGTGAATGATTTTATCATCTTAACTGCCACCACTTCCCTGGATCCCGTTCTACTCCCCACAGATGGCTCCTGCAACCCTTCCCTGCTTTCCTGTTAGGTTTTGTGCTTTCCTGCCCTGGACGTTGCTAACAGACGTTTCCCTGTCTGGATTATCTTCACTTCCTGCTGCCACCCTAAATTTATAATCTTCCTGAAAGTCCCGGTTCAAATCTAATTTCCTGCTTGAAACCATCCTAGACCCCAGCTAAGCATAGGTGGCATGTACTTTTTGGAATTAGCACATTTATTGCCTATATCACTGGTTTTTAAATGTATGCGCATACTATTTTTAGCCTGTCTCGAGTTGCTGACTTTCTTTTTATTTAGTTTTTCATATTCTGTATCATATCTTCACGCAAGGCCATGCATTCCACGTAGTTCTACATAATTTATGATTTTACATAAATTAGTCTTTGAAACCCCAGAGGAGCCATCACAGTATTATTATATAGAAGATTTTTAGTAAATATCAACATTAAACCAATGAATGAATGAATTCTCTGAGAGAAAAAAATGCAGATATTTTCAAGTTCTATAGGAGTAAATTTAAATATACACCAAGGTATTATAAAAATACACAAAGTCCACCCAAATGAGAACAAGCGGAGGTTTTTATGCAAATTTGCTCCAGCAAAAGAATCAGTCACTATCACTTGCCTTTGGCAGAGACTCAAAGGCAGGCAGGTGAGGGAGTTGAAAAGCTGTATAGTGGGAAAAAGAGAGAAGGCTTTAGGAATGCTTTATGGAGGTTGTTGGCAAGGGAAAATGGAGCTGGGCTAACTGGAAGGGAGAAATCACGTGTGATTTTTTGGGAACCATATTTGGCCTTCTCTGGTTGACTCTGAGTTGGAAATGGGGAAGAGGGGTGGCAAAAATTGGGGAAGCTGGCAATTATTGACCAAGTTCTGAGGGTTTGGGGCCAATTGCTATAGAGGTTGTGGTTTGGTTCTTGGGCTCTTTGCTGCAGAGGTTGTGAGTCAGAGTTCTGTTGTAATATAGCATCTGGCCATATGTATCTGTTGATATATTCAGTCTCTCACCACAACAGTAGCTTACATGTTTATAGTACATCATAGGATCCCTTGCACTGTACAGACTCTCTTTCGTTTGGTCTTTGGGACCTCTCTGTGGCCCTGACAGCTATTAATACTCACATTTTACCAAAAAGAGGGCTGAAGCTTCCAGAAGTAAACCATCTTGCTGAATGTATCAAATCTAGCAAAAGGAAGTGCTTCTATGTGGGCTCACATCTTCTGAATTCAAATTCAGACTTAAGAGGAAATAACTGTGAATACATATGGAATCAGGCAAAGGCTGGTACAGATGAGAGGAATAAAAGCCCAGGCAAGTTCTATAAAATTGCTGAAAGTTTGGAGGATGAGTTCTTGAGAATCTGAAGGTTATCTGGAAAAATGGAACATCATTCAGAATGTAGATGAAAGATTCTGAGAATATTTGGAAGTAGGAAAGCAAATGATAGCTAAAGATTAAATACTTCTAAAAGGGGTGAAAAGAAGGCAAGGAAGCATCAGCCTTTCCAGCTGGAATTTCAGTTCATTTCTTTCATCCTGGATGCACCATCCACAGTGGTCAGTTCTGTGCCCTCTGAGTGTTTACAGTCTGCAGCAGGGAGACACCTGTAAAAGAGGCATTTCAGTGCAATTTTCTTAGAAGCTTCCAACTTGATGTAAGAAGTGTATTAGAGGAAGAATTTTAGGGCTATGCAGGAAGAAGAAAGAGAGAAGGGAAGAGGCTTACTATTTATCAAAGTGCTGTTTACTGAAGTCCACTTACCAGAAATACTAATTGAGGAAATAGTGCTTGAAGTAGGAAGAGCTCCAAAGAGGAAGCAATAATTCAGTCACTAGACCATCCTGCTACTAGTAAGTGCTGCCTTAAGGGTAGAGAGGAAGTGAGAGACATATAAAACCTCGTGAGAAGGAAAATGCAGTCTTTTATACAGACTTGGATGGGGACATGAAGAACAATGAACAAGAAATTTTATTTTAGGAGTAGTCAAAACCTTAGTGGCTTTGCTTCCTTTCATCATGGGCCAATTGTCACTTCCTCTGTGAAATAATCCCTGGATTGCTCCCTCCCGCTCCACCCTCACAAGATGTATGCATGTTCTTCCTGGAATTTGACAATGACTATCTATTTGCTAATGCAGGCAAATGTTATTGTGATGATGGTGTCATTACCATTGACACTGTATCCATTCTTGCTCTGATATGTCCCACTCATCTTCTTATCAAATACCAAGACTGTCATGCTCCTAAACTCGGTCATTACTATAAAAGTTATGGAAATAACAGAAGCCTGCCAGCTTCGTATAAATGCTATTTCCTCCCCATCCAAAAGAATTGCCTTCTTACCTACAGGGAAATTCTTTCAAAGCTTATTCACACTTTCTGTGCCATGAGAGTTGCCTTTCCTATAGATTCCCAACCTGCAGGTCCAAATGGTGTGTCCCTTCCCACACCGCAAATTCCAGGGGAGTCAGCCTTTCGTGGTAGATGTCAAGATGCTAATAACCTAAAGTGGCCGCTCTGAGGTGAATGTGCTTCCTGTGGCCTGCTGATGGACTCCAGGCCCTGTGAGGGGACAGCGACTTTCCAGCATTGGTACAGTGCCATCTCTACAATTCCCACAGATATTCCCTGCCCACAAAATACCAAGTGCAGTTGGTGTCTGGAGAGTTAGTAGCTTCATTTTATCAATAGGAAAGTTAAACTGAAACCGCTAGACCAGAATGATATATAATATGAAGTAGAAATAGTTCAGGTTTAGCTACCACTCACATTCCTACTTGATTTACAGAGCACGGTTGTCTGAGGGGATATTTTTCAGTTATCCAGGCAAATTTATGAGGGCGGAAAGCAGAACATGCACGTTAGCTAGTAGAAGTCTCTAATTGTGCTCTGTAAATCAAGTTTTGGGCCATGTTCCTATTCAGTTAAGCAACCAGAATATAATAAGGACGATCGATCAGTTCGACCCCGGTACAGAGGTACACAGGGAGGGACAAATTAGGTTAGGCCGTGACCCACCAGGATAAACGAAATGACACGGCTGCAAGGAATGGGACTCTCTGGTATCAATCCACAGCAATCCTGTTGTTCCTTCACAGACGTCACATTACTTACGGCTTTATGGAATGTGAGCATAGTTCCCGTTCCTAATGTGTCTCTGGATAAGAGAATAGCATATGATTTTTCCTAACCACTACATTCCACCTCTTAATCACACTCACTCCTTTGGACAGCAGGAATCTTTTGTTCTATTATTCTTGCTACAACTGCTGTTACAAGGTCAACTGCCCGCTCCTTTGATTATCTTATTGAATTCTTATCTGAATCCTGAAGGCGAGGGGTTATTATCCGCATTTTGCAGAGGGGGAAGCTGAGGTGGTCTCACAGAGGTTAAGTAAACTGGCCCCAGTTTCCCAATGTCCATAGTGGGGTATAGAGGTCTCTCTTTTAAGCCCTATGTCCACAACCCTATGTCAGGCAGCCTCCTACTACACGCTTAAATAACATCTAGAGACTTGTTTTTTATAAAGAAATATGGTTGTTCCAAATTAGGGTAAAGATATGTTTTAAAAGATTGCTTCTTGCTCTTCAAACTGTGGAAGCCATTAAGTGCAGAATTCTTAGGGAAGAGAGAATCTTTTCTATTGTCTGTGTTTGCTATGGTGCACGGCATCTTACAGACACCTTTAAAGCAAGTGAACTTCGCTTCACCAACTTACTTACTTCCTCAGGTACATTTATTAGACGTGTGTGGTTGAAAATTCAGTCAAATTATTGGCAATTATGGTTTTTTGTTTTGTTTTTGGTGAGGAAGATCAGCCCTGAGCTAATATCTGTTGCCAATCTTCCTCTTTTTGCTAAAGGAAGATTGTCCCTGAGCTAACACCTGTGCCAATTGTCTTCTATTCTGCATATGGGATGCCACCACAGCATGGCTTGATGAGCAGTGCGTAGGTCAGAGCTCAGGATCCAAATTCCTGAACTCTAGGCCACTGAAGTGAAGCACACAAACTTAACCACTACGCCACCAGGCCGGCCCCTGCAATTATGTTTTTAAGGCATCATTGTGTACAAAGGTTTAAACAAAAATTCTGTGAAAAAGACTCCCATATGAAAATCTGCACAGCTTTTAATGTTAGAGGGACAGTACTGTAAAGGATTTGTGTGGCTGAAAAATCAGTCAATACTCAAAAATTTATTTTTCTAAGGCATAGTTATATACAAGAGTTTAAACAAAAAGTATTCTGAAAATAAGAATGAGTCCTGCATGAAAATATGAACAGATTTTAACGTGAGACAGAAAATACTGGAGAAAATGCTGTAACTTAACAATGGTTCATTAAACTGGCTTTGTGGGAAATATTTAAAGGAAAAGTTTCTAGAGCAAAAGAGGCTTAATTTTTTTAAAGTCTGCTATATTCTGCATGTCTCTGGGCAGCAAGGACCATGTTCTTTAGCTTTGTCATCTTTCTTTCAGAGAAAATTGAAAAAAGACATTTGAATTAGTTTTTATCTTCTTTATCGATTTGCAGGATCATTAATACAAACTCAGATAGAAATTTCTGAGACATCCGATCCTTTTCATTTCTCTGTATTCATAGCTGCTGCAATTGTGAGTGTGTTACCTTGCAGAGACGGAACTTTAACATCGATAAAATGCGTTTATCAGTTATAAACTCTACTAAACTGAAAATAGACTATGAAAATAGACTATGTTGAATTAGAGACAAATAAGTTAAACAATTGAGAGAACATCTATCCCAGGTAGAAGATGATTAAATCCAAGGTTTGGAGAGGGCAGTTACTCATTTCATATAACTAAAATACATGGCAGAATATATAGTGTCCCTCCCCTCAATAAACTGATTTTGAAATGAACAAAAGGATTTCTCACACACAGGAAAGTTTTCATGGAAGAGGCGACATTAGAGATGTGCCTTGAATGATGAATAGGAATCAGTAAGTAGGGAGGATGCTATGTTAATGTTACATTTAAGTTCTGGGAAGAGAAAGCAGATCAGTACTGTATCAGTGAGTCACTTTTGCCAAGGAATACAGTAATCACAGTACAAGGATCAATCTGGCAGCATGGCTAAGCCAGACTAGTGAAAACAGGAGGCAGGAAAACCTGTTTTGTTGGTAGTAGAGAAATTCACTGTTAGTTCAAGTGAGAAGGAATAAAACCTAGAAAGAGGGTGGAGATAGAGGAAATGAAATGGGAAAGGCTGTTGCAAGAATGCTGTAGAAAGCCCCGTGATGGCAGAAAGCACGACTGGTTGGTCACCTCTGTAGCTCAGCACCTGGTTTAGTGTCTGGAACTTAGTAGGAACTGATTATTTATTGAAGGAATGAATGATTAAATGAATGAAAAGACGAAAGCTAGAATTTATAGGACTTCATACCTAATTATAGGAATGTAACTACGTGAGAGTATAAACATAAGATGAGTCAGGCTTACTCTGACATTAACAGAAATATTAACCTAGGAAAAGGAGCCAATTTCAGGGGAAGGAGATGTGTTCATTTGGGAGAGGTTGGGTTGAAAAATCCAACAGGATATCCAGGTAGAAGCGTATAACAGACCATTGAAAATATGAATTTGTCACTGAGAAAAGAGTATGTTTGTTGAAATAAATGAGTGAGCTATCTTCCAAGAAGTGCTGAATTTTTATGATTTAGATATATGAGATTCTGTTTTTTCTGTATTTTTATTAGTTACAAAATAAATTTCCCACTTTAATTTTTCTACTTGTTTCACTCTCATTCTGTGCCACTTATCTATTGCTGCATAGAAAAACCACCCCAAAACTTAGTGGCTTAAAGTATCAATTTATTATTAATAGCTCTCACAGTTTTTTGGGTTGACTGGACTCAGCTAGATGCGTAGAGTCTCTCATGCAGTTGCGGTCTGATTATGGGTCTAGAGTTACATGACCTTCCTCACTCACATGTCTGGTGCTTGGGCTGAGATGGCTGGAATAGCGGCAGGCTGGTTGGACATCTGTCTCTCCATGAAGCCTCTCCACATGACTAGATTGGACTTCCTCATAGCATGGCAGCCTCAGAGCAGTCAGACTTCTTACATGGTGGTTGGCTCTCCCTGGAGTGAGCGTTGTAAGAAAATAAGGAAAAAGCTACATGGCTTCTCATGACCTACATGAGAAGTCCTGCAGTATCATTTTCACCATATTCTATGGGAGAAACGTAGCCCAGATTCAAGAGGAGGGGACTACATAAGTGCATGGCTCATTGGGAGATCATCTTTGGAGGCCAGTTATCATATTTCTCTTTCACTCCTTTATATTTGTGTGTGTGTGGTTGTTTTGTTTTTTAATTGTGAGAGATTTAAGAATTATAAAACAAACATCTACTCATGTAACCACCACCACATCAAGAAACAACTTGGCCAATACAGTAGAAACTGTCTCCACCTCCACCACCTTCTTCTGTGTGCCCCTCCTAATTACAATGACCGTCCCCCACTAGAGGTAACCACTATTCTTGACTTTTGTGATAATCATTACTTCCTTCTTTTTCTTTCTTTCTTTCTTTCTTTCTTTGTGAGGAAGATCAGCCCTGAGCTAACATCCATGCTAATCCTCCTCTTTTTGCTGAGAAAGACTGGCTCTGAGCTAACATCTATTGCCAATCCTCCTCCTTTTATCCCCCAAAGCCTCAGTAGATAGTTGTATGTCATAGTTGCACACCCTTCTAGTTGCTGTTTGTGGGACACAGCCTCAGCATGGCCAGAGAAGCAGTGCGTCGGTGCGCGCCCGGGATCCGAACCCTGGGCCGCCAGTAGCAGAGTGCGCGCGCTTAACCACTAAGCCACGGGGCCGGCCCTCCTTCTTTTTCTTTAGAAAGTCACCATCTATGTACATATCCCAAGGCAATACAGTTTAGTTTGTTTGTCTCTGAACTTTATATAAATGGAATTATACTCTATGCATTCTTTTGAGACTTGCTCAACATTATGTTTGTAATCACAAAGGTTATTACATGTAGACATCATTTATTCATTTACATTGCTGTATACACGCCATTGTGTCAATACGTTAAGATTTATAAAATATATTTTTATTTATTTTACTTTAGATTGACATTGGATGATTACCCCTTTAGGGCTATTACACATAATGTTGCTATAAACACTCATGGACATGAGTTCTTACGCACATTTGCAACAGTTTTCCTTTATACTTAGAAGTATATTTAGAAGTGGAATTGATGGGGCAAAAGGGATGAAAATCTTAGGCTTACTTAGATAAATGAAATTACTTTCCAAAGTGGCTAAACACCTAACACTTCCATCTGCACAGTATGTGAGCTCTCATTGCACCGCATCCTACCAACACCTGGTGTATGAAATGTTGTAATTTTTATTAATCTGGTGAATGAGTAACTCGCTTTCAAAATCATTTTAATTTGCATTTGCCTTATTGTTATTGAGGTTCAGGAACTTTTCCAGTGTTTATTGACTATTGGAATTTCCTCTCTTTGAAGGACCTGTTCAGGTCTTTTCCTGTTTTTCTAATGAATTGTCTCTTTTTATTTTATTGATTTGTAGGAATTTTAATATTCTGTGGCTAGTAGTTCTTTGTGGTTTATATTTCCATCCTCTTTTATGTAGAGTAGTTCTTAAGTTAAATGTATTAAGTTTATCAATGTTGTCATTTATCCCTTTACTAAAATGACATGATAATTTGTTGTTCCTGTGAAATAGCTGGTCAAAGTGGGAATGCTAGCATATTAAAAAAACAAAAAGCATTAATACACTGTGCCAGCTTTTAAACACATCATATAAAAGCACCGTAATGAATGGTGAGTTTGCAAGAGAGAAAGAGAAGGCAGAGAGAAAAGAGAAGAGGATCAAGGGCTAAAAAGAAAAAGGCAATGATGTAGAGAAGGCAAGGTCTGAGAGGTTAGAACAGTCGACAGGTTAGAACAGTCGACGTTCTATGTGCCTCAGAAGAGGAAAGCAAACAGTGTAAGAGTGAGGGATGTCATTAGGAGTGGTAAGCGCTGCTGAGACTCCAAGCACCGTGAGACCTCAACTGCCCATCTTTTTCTTTCCTTTCCTAAGTCCTATTTGGTAGCAAGGTGCTGCATTCCAGCCCATCAGACTGTCTCAGAGTAGGAGCCAGTGTTTTCTTCCAGTGGCCTCTTGGCTCCCTTTGCTTGTTTTCTTCACTGTGCCACCCATGTTGCTGTGAGAGTCTTAAGATCTTTCTATGAAGCGAGCCAGTCACTCTTCACAGATAGGGAAACACTGGGACACAAGCTACGTGAGTTGTTCAAATTCACCAAGATCACCAGAAAATTGGGCATTGGGTAATTTTTACTGATAGCTTTAATGTGAGACACTAATCTTCAGTGTTCCTGCTCCAATCGTAACCAGGACTCTGATATCATCTTCTACCATTCAGTTATTTATACTCTAGGGAAATCAAAAGAGAGATCAAAAGGCAAACAATTCCAAGACTACACTACGAGATCATTAAAGTACCAGTATGTTGTAGAGACGAACGAGGATACACTTTAGAATTGAAATTTATTGGATCTCTTGGAATCAGTTTCTTCATTTGGGGATAATATGGCCCCACCACCAAACTACTCAATTTTGCAAATAACTAAAACATGATACGGACTTTACACTCCCTTAAAATAATGCTTTAGAGAAGAGATGAATAAACATCATGCATTATACTGGGTTTTCTGCACTATAGTGGGAGAGATGTCTTATGTGAATGATGGCACATGATTTGTCTCTCACTATAACTTTGAATAACAAGGTAATTTTAATGTTTTTTTTCTTTAATTATATATGTAGCTATTTATTTGACCTAAGGAAGGACGACAAGGTAACCACGTTCCTAATAAACTACGGTCAAGTTTTTATTTTTGGAAACTTTTAATGGAGTTAACTTCTGAGATTTTATTTAAAGATACTTTAGGGCCGGCCCCATGGCTTAGCAGTTAAATGCGCGCGCTCCACTGCTGGCGGCCTGGGTTCAGATCCTGGGCACCCACCGACGCACCGCTTCTCCGGCCATGCTGAGGCCACATCCCACATACAGCAACTAGAAGGATGTGCAGCTATGACCTCAACTATCTACTGGGGCTTTGGGGGAAAAATAAATAAATAAATAAATAAAGATACTTTAAATGTTTTTAAGCTATTACCTAGCAACACTATAATCTCTATGTGAAAAGTATGTGTCCATCACTGTACTAGGGAGTAATACAGTTCTTTGTCGCTTTTCACTTCTGTGCCTTCCTTCAAACAGCAGGCTGTCTGAACCTTTCTGATGTAACTGCAGTTGTGAGTAATGGCACCTCCCACCACCTGTTAGTTTTCTGTTTCTTATCTTCTATGTGTTCTGAAAACAAATAAGAAAAGTTACTTTTGAATTTCATGGTAAAAAGGATCCAGAAGGTTCTAATGAGCTTAACCCTAATGGCTAAAAATAAGAGCTAATATTTTCAAGTTTTAATTTTGGGCCAGTGTTTAAAAATGTACGTGTCTCATGTTACTTGATTCTCACCTCAATCCTATAAGATAGCTACTATCCTTACTTTACAGATGAGGTAAATGAGGTTCAGATTCTGCATTTACCAGATTCTTCAGGTAAGTGAGGTCATTCTTAGATAAACAAGAAGCCTGAGTAGGGTCTTTTTATCTTTCTGAATCCCCCTTGGAAAACTGATAGAGCAACTATACAGGCAGGCAAACAAGCAAACAAAAAGCTCACGGACAACATCTACTGCAAAACAAGGCAACAGGAAATTCTCGTGAACCCCAAAATATGAGAGGGAGGGGATCAAATACTAATAGCATATGGTACCAGTGATTGCGCATTGTAATGCAGAAAAAAACATGACCTGAAAATAATCAACAGAGTTAGGTTGGACAATCTAAGAACAGAGGTGGAAACTGGGAGGGGACCTTGCAGGCTCCAGTTCTCAGGTGAGGGGAAAGGGACGGCGAGAAGACATTGTGATGTTGGCAGGGCTGGATCCTGTGAACTCGCCAAACGAACCAACTAGAGCTTCTTCCAGTGTGCAGTCCTGTACTGAAGAGAAACTACTAGGAGAATTCAACTGAGTTTGTTAGCTTGACTTATATCTCTAAAACAATGAGACAGAGGGTCTGTGAGCTCCCGTTTGGATTATTGCCCTGGGCCTTGCAGATGTCAGTGGTGGGTCTCTTTCCGAACGTTAGGGATGTAGCTGCTCTCGACCTTCAAGCCACAGGGGCCACAGCAGGGGCCACAGGGAATCGCTGTGCAGCTGCTCCTCCAAACAACCAGGGCATGTGGAGCCCAG
Organism: Ceratotherium simum simum; assembly: GCF_057802395.1. Taxonomy (NCBI): domain Eukaryota; kingdom Metazoa; phylum Chordata; class Mammalia; order Perissodactyla; family Rhinocerotidae; genus Ceratotherium; species Ceratotherium simum. The sequence goes on along the minus strand of NC_141918.1, from coordinate 4,285,066 downwards.
GCTGTCCTAGAAATCCATTCTACTTAGCGGATCTGAGTTTAAGAATGTAGACTAATGTCAATTTTCCTAACCATATAAGTATAGGTCATATTTTAGTGGATTTTTTTCCAAAGAGTGGAAAAAGAAACTTCTTTAAGAGAAATTCATAGCTTGTCTTTTCTCATATTTTTAAAAAAGATTTGAAGATACTCAGAGAGGTAAAAATGTGATGCAACTATATTTGCCATAATGTGAAGAATTTCTTTGTGTAGTTTCCCATCAAGTAGATCTCATATCACAGCGAAGGTGATTCCTGGCCATATCCTCTTCTTTTTGCACAAACACATTGTTGCATTTTTAAACCTTCTTATTTATAAATTAAATTCATTTTCATACCATTGTTGTGATGGGACTTTGTTTTTGTTTCACTTTCCCAAAGTTCCCTATTTGTTCAGTGAGAAGAAAAGAAGGGATTTTAGAATAGAATTTAAAAATTGTCATCACCTATTTTACTAAAAAATACATGACAGAAAAAATTTTGAAAATTATCTAGCAGGTAAGTGCTTCAGCTAGGAGCTTGTGCTCTTTAATGCCTAAGCTCTGGCTGAGCCTCCCAAGATATGTGATTCTAACACAGAACAGCTTTTCTCACACAACTAGCTTCAAAGATGTGTCCTGAAGGACAGAACCTCTAGGAGACTCTAGTGGTTTCCTAGGGCTACCACAACAAGTTACCACGTACTTCGTGGTTTAAAACAACAGAAATGTATTCTCTCCCAATTCTGGAGGCCGAAAGTCTGAAATCAAGGTGTTGGCAGGCTATACTACTTCCAAAGGCTCTAGGGGAGAATTCTTCCTTGCCTCTTTCAGCTTCAGGCAGCTCAAAAATTCCTTGACTTGTGGCAGCATCACTCCAATCTCTGCCTCTATCTTCACATGGTCTTGTTCTGTGTGTGTATCTCTATGTCCTCTCCTCTTCTTATAGGTGCACCTCTCATTGGATTTAGGGCCCACCCTAATCTAATATGATCTTATCTCAAAATCCTTAACTTAATTACATTTGAACAGACTCTTTTTCCAAATAAAGTCATATTTGCAGGTTCCAGGTGGACTTATCTTTGTGGGAGCCACTATTCAGTCCACTATGGAGGCTGATCTAGAGATAAGTAAGGAAGGTCTGTTCATATACTTGAAAATCTATCAGCAGGAAAGATTATACTGTAGTCTTCCAATATCGTAATTAAAAACACCAAACTTCTGATATTTAATGAAAGGAGACATTTACGTCTCGAGTTGATTCTCAGTCACAGTAAAAGTAAATATAATTTTGTTGGCATGAAACAAGTTTTGTTTTAGAGAAAAATTGATACTTCACTATGAAGCCCTTCAGAATTGTGAATTATACATCAAAATCAGTTTCTTATACTTGGATGTTAAGGGATATAAGAGATAATCTTGTACTCTAGAAACAAAAGCAAAATCAGAAAGTGCCAGAGGCATTTTTACAAAATAATTTAGTTTAATGCTTTCATACTGGGCCATAGCTATATTATTATTATTACTATTATCATTATTATTAAATGTTTTTAGGGCCGGCCCTGTGGTTTAGTGGTTAAGTGCACGCCATCCGCTACTGGCAGCCGGGGTTCGGATCCCGGGCGCGCACTGACACACTGCTTCTCCGGCCATGCTGAGGCCACGTCCCACTTACAGCAACTAGAAGGATGTGCAACTATGATGTACAACTATCTACTGGGGCTTTGGGGGGGGGAAGAAGGAGGATTGGCAATAGATGTTAGCTCAGAGCTGGTCTTCCTCAGCAAAATGAGGTGGATTAGCATGGATGTTAGCTCAGGGCTGATCTTCCTGACAAAAAATAAATAAATAAATGCTTTTACATTGTTCTAATTTGGGTTCAATCAATTGTGAGATCAGTGACCTGTTATTTAAACAAAAATTGTCAACTTATGAATAAAAGGAAGGCATCTCATTCCTAATGTGATGAGGCAGAAGCAAATTTTAAATAAAAGAGTAACAGAAAGGAGAAAATCATCACACGTGTTATTTTTGTCTTTAAGAGAGCATGGAGTCTTCAGATGCAAGAGAGAGAAAGACAAGAGGGAGAGAGAGAGGAAGAGGTACAAGGTAGGAAGAGAGAGAGAGAGAGAATGCTATCACATTCAGCAATGTTGTGTTTGCTCTTCCTCTTGTGATCTGGTAGGAAAGAGTTGTGTTTTCTTCTACCCGAAAAGAAGAATTAGCTAAAAGAGAAGAAGGCAATAAAGCCTAGAACACAGAACTGGTGAGCCTAATTTATTTGTACATTTGACTATGCTTCTTTTTGTTTCTGTTTCTCCACCAACAATATAAATTCTACATAATCAAAATCTTACCCTTCCTCATACAACTTTTTACATGTAAACTCTGGAAATTAATCTGTGGGAAAAAGAATATTGGAAACCTTGTGCTCTTTCTCAGAGCTGGTTCTTAAAAGGTCCAATAATCTAGTTCAACAAAGACACTGATGGTCCTTCTATCTCCCTACATTTTCCAGTCCCCTTGCAGTGATCAGGGACTATGTGACTGGTTCTGGCCAGTAAAATGCAGCTGCTGCAATGCCAGCTGAAGCAATAAGTGTTATTTTCTATCTGAGACAGGGAAAAAACCCCTCATGATTTCCCAGTTCTGTTCTTACCTCTTGAGGGTAAGAGTAAAGTCACATACTGTTAATGGCAGGGCTACAAGTTTGAAACAGCCTGAATCTCTGAGCCAGCACATTGATTTCAGCACCCTGGAGAGTTCCAGAGCCTACAGTAGTCTTTACATGAGTGAAAAATAAACAGTATAGTTTAAGCCATCGAGATTTGGAAATAGAGTATTACCACAGTATAAACCTATCCTAACATGTCTAATGTGTCTAAGTTGTTTGAGATTTGCTGAAGTAACCCCTTAATAGATGTGAAACAAAATTAAACACTACAAAGCAGGCAGACAGTTAAATTTGCTTTTTAAAAATTGCACTCTTTTTGACGCTTTTGTTACTGTTAAAAGAAAAAGTATTCTTGTGATTTTGGACATGGATATATTCATAATCATTATTTTTAATTTTAATAACAGAGAGGTCTGTCATTTAAATTCCTCTTATGCTTTTCTTAGCCTTCATTAACTTAATTGATTTTTTCCACATAATTAAAGTTGTATGGGAAAGCCATAAATCATAAATTTCTTGATATCACAAATATTTTTCCAGATATTTATGAATGGTATTTAGTAAATTCCATTATCTGGCATGACTCAATGGGAGTTTTGACCAAACCCGAATTTAAACTCACATGGTTTTGTTTTGTTTTGTTTTTTACTTTGATGAACCTGATTGATAGGATGGATTTGGAAAAAAATCACCAAAGCCCTCACACAGCCATATACATCATTCCCCTTTTTATAGGATTATATTAGAATTATAGATTATGACCATTGCTCTTAAGCCCCGTGGGCCACCAAAGTGGCACCTGAGCCCCTTCTTTAATAAACTTTCATATATGCATTGAAAAACCATCTGTTAGTGCTCTTTCCATGAGAAGGACATATGACGCCCACCTACCCTATATAACCAGTGGAGATTACTAATATTTACTAAAATAACCTGCAACCTGGAGACCCTTTGGGCATCAAACTGCACATGTGCCTCAAGGCTAAAATAACTCCTTGTTGTACAGGTTCTCTTAATAACTATTGGTAACTTATACTGGTTAGAGATAGGTAGCTGGGAGCTATATGTACTTTTCCCGTCAAGATCACTAAAAGGTGATATGGTTCAATGTATACATATCTCAGACTAAATTCCCCCAAGCGGGAAGAAAAATGATCTTTTCTATGGGTAACGGAAGTCCCTCACTCCTATACACCCATGTAATACTGTTAAAATAAATTACCATATAAACAATTTCGCACTGCTTCAAGAGGTTATATTATCAAATGGGGAGATGCCAATTTTAAAGGACATCCCCTGCTGCTTCATGTGGATGTTACGGTTGAAAATCAGGGTGAGGTGGGGGAGACCATTTCTTTGCTTCTAGCATTCTTCTAGTGCCCCTTGACATTCTTTTTTTTTCTACTGGTGACATATTACAAGGACTGGAACAATGTAGATTTGTACTATAATCTCAGCAGGTAATGTCTGTTGCAGGATTTTCTTTTTGCTCTGAATATCAGGAAACAGTAATTGTCTTGAGATGTTCAGACTAAGCCATGAATTAAACAAAGGAGTCAACAGTTAACTATGTTTTTCTGCACATTTCCATGCTTTTGAATTGTACAAATAAGTGCCGTTTTTAAAAAGTTTTTTATTCATTTAAATGAGGATTGAATGGAATTATTGGGAGACATGAGAACTTTATTCTAACAAAAATGTTATTTCTGAAAGATAATAGGAAAATACATTAGCAAATCCATAATGTGTGCTCTGAAAGTCCCTCAAAAGCAACATTCCAGGGCCAGGTGATTACTGACCCACTATTGACTATATCTATGGATTGACCTCTTTTGCAGGAGAATTAAGGCAGTATGGTACTAAAATGAGTAATTAGATCTTAATTAAACTCCTGGGCTGGTAATTAGTAAGCAATAGTGGTGGCATGCTCTTCATTATAATCAGGAAGCTTCACGTTCATTTGTTTTTGTTGTCCAGTGTTCTTTGCACAAAGGCAGGGTAAATAACCTGGGGGAAATTAGTAGCCATTTTGACTTTGCCTAAATAAATTCAGCAAGCTAGTTTTGTTTAATTTCATTTGAGGTTTAGACTGCTAAGGGTGATTTTTAAAGACCAAAGAGAGAATTTTTTCATGCAGAATATTTTACAAAAAAATAAATCCAATAAACTTCACCCTACTGCTATCCCCATTTCTAATTCACTCCCGCCTGCCCCCCATCCCCACCCTATACACAAACTGCTAATAGGGCCAGTTCATTATTACCTTCCCTTTCCCCCTAAGCTTTCATTCCCTGAGAAGTGAAAGATGATCAGAGACCACTGAGAAACTAGTAAAATGCCATAGACAGCAGCATATATTTGGCTGCACCACCTGGTCCTGCTGTTAAAAAGGGGATTCTTGGTAGAATCCTCTGATGTGCTCTCCCACAGGAACAGAAGATTTCACTCCCTTTTAACAGGCTCTCTATGAGTATCCTTTGAAGGGAAAATCATAGTGCTTTTAATACCAGTTCTTTCTTTCAGTTTTCTTCTCAAACTGCACCTCTTACTTTTCCAATAGCCTGATGGATCACAGTTTATTAAAAGGATTCTATTTACAAAAGAGGAGACAATTGTTATTCTACTTCAGGACTTGTTTCTGGAGGGGGCAGGAATGTCATAGCCTAGTATCTTTCCTCTATTTTAACTTGATTCTACACTTCAACTTGAGTCTGCTTGAATTAATAATAGCAAAATAAACAGATCTTTCTACATCCTGAACAAAAGCATTCTAGTTAAGTTCTTTAAAAGATGAATAGAATTATAGGTAGAATATATTTGTAATGCACAAAGCATAATATATATGTGCATATATATATATATCTGTATAGATAGATAGCTATTAATAATTACCTAGTAAAATGAGTAGTAACCAATAGATGATTTTGAAAACATGATAAAATATGAACATTAATATACTAACAAAAGAATAAGAGCTAACATTTTTTGAACTGATACATATAAACCAAATTTACTACAATTTTGGGTGCTTTACATGCATAGTCTCCTTTAAATGTCAAAATAATGCGATTATTGGATACTTTTATTATCTCAGTCTTATAGGTAAGGGAACTAAGGCACAGCAAGGTTAATTAATTATGTAGAATAGAGTTTAATAAGTACTTATTTTTGATTGATTGAATTAACTATCAACCAGAGATTTATTTAAATATATACTTATATATTTATATTACATATTAAATATCAATTTATATTATATATTTATTATTTATTTTTATATATTTATATATTATATATTAATATATACTTACATATTATGTTACATATTTTATATATTTAATTAAATCTCTAGTTGGTAAATAGTTGATTCAATCAAAAATAAGTTTTTATTAAACTCTATTCTACATAGTTAATCTTGCTGTGCCTTAATGTGTGTGTACATAGATATACACACACATACAATAAGTAGAGAATATGTAAATATATATATGTATATTTACATATTTATATACATACTAAGGAGAGGAAGAGAGAGAATTTTCATGTTGAATTTATTGCATTTCTACACATCTTGCAAGTGAGACCCTGTTTGCCTCCTTTTGTTCTCGACTATTTTCTTTTCAAGGATATTTGAATAGTAAACAGCCTTGGAAGACAGACATAGTGTCTTTGTTTGGAACAAAGATAGGCTTGCTTACAGCCTTGGAAGATAGAGATAGTGTTATCCTCCAAGGCAAAGGACCAGCATGCTGTCCATTATAAAAGATTCAGATTCCCTAAACTCAGGGGTCCTCTCCTGTAGGGCAGTCCATTGTGTGTGCCAGTGTTATCTGATCCTCTTCACATCACTGTGGAAATTAAGTTAGAGGAAGAAGCATGATAAAAGCTGATATTCTGACTACTGATATTGGTGTGAGTAATAAATTCCTTTATCTCTGACCCAGGTGTCTTCTGTCTTTTGCCAGCATCCATGAAACTGAAACAGGTTAACTTGTTAGCTTACAGCTAGCATAAAACCTCAGGCCCTTCATAGAATCTTTCCTGCTTTCTGATCTAGAGATATCTTGTGTCTCCTTTCTGATCTTTCTCAAAGTTCAAAAAGTAGCAAAATTCACTTGTTGATACTTTTATCTCTTTTTTTCTTCCTCCCAAGTGGTGAAAAGGGCAAATGGAGGTCAAAATGAGAGGGGGAATGTAACAAACAGAGGGCTCAAGAAATGACAACGTGGTCAAACAGACTTCGTGACCGTGCTTTGGGTGTTATACACTGCATAACATGCTCTTGGACTGTTTAGGACTAACTAACCTACTAACAAGACCCATCTTCCCCTGAAAAGCTAATGTATCCCACATTCTTTCTCTAATACGATCCTGAATATTTCCTCCATAAGGCATAAGCTGATAGCATGGTTATAACTGGGTGATAGAAAAACGGCTCCTTAAAAGAGCTATTCTGTTGAAAGATAGCATTTCCCTGGAAACTAGGTAATAAATGCCAACTCCTTTTTAGTGGCAAGTGAAACTGTTCTCCTTCTTCAACCCTTTCTTTCATAATCCTAGATGTATTAGAAAATGATACTTCTAACAGTAATTGCTATATTTAGGTTTATATCTATAATAACAAGCGCATTCTATGATCATGTAAATATTTTACTAGCACTGAAACAGCACTATGATTTTTAAGGGTGATAACAATATTTAAAGATAATGCTTAATATACATAGATCTATTTAGCTGCAGGAAACAAACCTTTAAAACATTTACGAAAATTCTATAGAGGCTTTCATGTCTTTTATTTATACCAAAGACAACTGGTTTATTTTGGGTTTGTTTGTAGAGTTGATTTAATTCTTTTAATTAAAGGCCAGTGCTCAAGTTTTCCCTACCCTCTTCACACCCAGATTATCCTTGACTTGTGAAACACTCTCTTCTTTTTCTGGAGCCTTGGGTAAAGTGTGTCTTTGCCATATTAGGTTTTAACAAACCAACTCCCAAATTTCAGTGCCCTAATAACAATAAGTGCTTATTTTTCACTGATATAAAATCCTACGCAGGTGCTTTTGGTTGGTGGGGTAGAGGATTCTACTCCATATAGTCATTCAGGGATCCAGGATATTAGAAGTTATACCATCATCAACACATGTCTTCCGAGGTCATCCTGGGTTGATATTCAGTTGGCAGAGAGGGAAAGAGCAAGTACAAAAACTATTCCCACTTCAAAATTACCTTGACCCAAAAGTGTTGCACATCAGTTCTGCTCATATTCCATTGGCAGGAATTAATCACAAGGCCCCACTGTGTTGCCAGAACGACTGGCGAGTGTAATCCATGACTGGGCAGTCACTCCTTAAAAGTAACTTCAGACTGCTGAAGTGGGTCATGAATATTTGGTGGAGTAGCTGTCCCTGCCTCATTCCCCATCTTAGCAATTACTTTCCAAGTCACCTTTACATACCTCTCAATATTTTAATAATGTATTCATTTTATTTATGAAATATTGTGAATGAGCCTGAAAATCATTCTGTAGCTATGTGGAAACACTGACTTGTTATACTGCAAATAAAGGAGTATGAACTTAGACTTACACTGGTTGTGATCAATGTAGTCACAATGGAGCAAGCTGCACAAATATTATGATACATGATACTACTTTTATGTACCTTGACCTGTTGTAAGCAGGATTTGAGGCTCATAAAGTAAATATGTATTGTTAACTTTGTCTACATAATGTATCCTTCTCTAAAAAATAACAATTCTAAAAAATATCCTTTTCAGTTATCAATTTTTTTCAGAACAGTAAGTTAATGTACATGTTCAAGGAAGGAAAGGGAAATGAATAGAGTACCTTCACGCATAGAAAAACATAGTTTAGTTCTCAAAATACGTAGTTATTAACTAACGAATAAGTCCATTGTGTTTTAAAGGTGAGGAAACCAGAAGTTAGGAATTTAAGCTGTTGTCCGTCATCATGTCAATCACAGTAAAATAAGAGCTGAAACCCAGTGCTTCCAGCCCCGTGCTGTCTCTGCGTCTTTGCGTCCAGCTGCCGTCCCAGGCAGGGCAAGCTTGTCTGGAGCTGCGGCAGTGGAACGCTCGGGTTTACTCTGGGGCTGCCTCTCAGTCTCTGTACTGTGGGCTACAACGAATTAGGTGCCAGTGGCTGTGAGGATTAGTAATAATAACAGATCGTTTCTTTGAAGTGTTTTTTATTATTTGTCTCTTTTCTTGCTATTCCACAAAATCTATTTAAAAAAAAGCACAAAGAATGTCAAACTCACAAAAGAAGAGAAAAAATATTTCAGACAGTCAGTGCCATATGCAAGCTAATAAAATAGCCATAGTTTCCATCATTTGAGGTCAGATACTGGACCAGAAGGTGCTGTATATAATAATATCCCATGGGATCTTCGGATAATCCTTTGCAGTACATGTTATTGGCACATTACCTGTTTTACAGATGAGAGGATAAGTAACCGAGTAAACAATATCCGCTATTAGTGGGTATTTTGGGATATATTGGAGCAATGTATATGTATATGATTTCTGTATATGCAATTAAATTTTGGGTACAGAGCCTTGAATTGACCATTCAAATACCTGAAACATTGAAGAGGTTGTGTTTTGGAAGGTGCTCTTTGATTGCCCATATATGGTAATTCAAAGGTTCAAGGTAATTTTTAGAATAAGCCTAAGTAGAAATGAGGTTCAATTAATATGTTCATTACACATAAGTGAGTGTTCCTGAAAGCACAACAAAATTTCAAAAATTAACTTTCAAAAGGGATTTAGAGTAAAATAAATACATAACATGAAAATGGCATCTGTCATAATTTAATTTTGGAAAACTAAGAAGCATCACTATGCTCTTGAGAATAACTCCCTTTGACCAGCACCTTCCTTTCCTATTTGCATTAGTTATTACAGTTGTAATTCTACGTCTGTTATCTGCTTGCCCAGATAGAACATAAGCTGGGTGAGGACAGCACCCAAGTCAATGTTAGTCATCAACATCTCTGCCTCCAGCACCATTTCTTCAGCGTATGTTGGCTCTTAATAATACCCATTAAATGAGTTGATGGCCAAGGTACTGAAACTCATTAAAAGGATTTACATTAATACATGCTAATGGTAAAGTTCAAGCAACACAAAAATGTATAAAGCACTTCCTACTAGGCCTCTACCACCCAATCTCATTCGCCAGAAGAACATTTGTTCATCATTTCTTGTACATTTTTCTGAACTTTTATAAGCATGTATTTACTTCTTGGTACATTCAATTGTCAGATAAATATATTAACTTGAAATGTAAATATATTTATTTATTTATATAATATCAAATCAATGATCCAGAAAAAAGGTATAGAATTTGGTTGAATTCTTCCAGTCCCTAATAGGTCATATTCTACATATTTCTGGAAACAAAATCCTTAGGTCAGCTCATTTCTTTGTGATTTATCTCTTTCTTACAAAAGTAACAAGCCAAAGGTAGACCAAAACAATTGCATTTCAAGTCAAGAGAAGTAAAAGAGACTCAAGATTTTACACATGGCTTACAACATAGGTTCTTTTTTTTATTGAAGTCACATTGGTTTATAACGTGTAATTTCAGGTGTACATTATTATATATCAGTTTCTACATAGGCTGCATTGTGCTTACAACAATAGTCTAGTTTTTATCCATCACCATACATATGTGCCCCTTTACTGCTTCTGCCTCCAACACGTGCACCCTTCCTGTCTGGTATCCACTAATCTGTTCTCTTTATCCATGTGTTTATCTTCCACATATGAGTGAAATCATATAGTATTTGTCTTTCTCTGTCTGGCTTATTTCACATAACATAATACCCTCAAGGTCCATCCATGTTGTTGCTAACAGGACAATTTTGTCTTTTTTATGGCTGAGTAGTATTCCCTTGTACATATATATACCACATATTCCTTATCCATTCTTCAGTTGGTGGGCACTTGGGTTGCTTCCACATCTTGGTTATTGTGAATAATGCTGCAACGAACATAGGGGAGCATAGATCTCTTTGTATTGTCGATTTCATATTCTTTGGATAGATACCCAGTAGTGGGATATCTGGATTGTATGGTAATCCTATTTTTAATTTTTTGAGGAATATCTATACTGTTTTCCACAGAGGCTGCACCAGTTTGCATTCCCACCAGCAGTGTACAAGTCTTCTCTTTTCTCCACATCCTCTCCAACACTTATTATTTCTTGTCTTGTTAATTATAGCCATTCTGATGGGTATGAGATGATATCTCATAGTAGTTTTGATTTGCATTTCCCTAATAATTAGTGACATTGAACATCTTTTCATGTGCCTGTTCTGCTTCATCTTCTTTGGAAAAATGTCTGTTCATATTCTCTGCCCATTTTTTGACTGGGATTTTTGATTATTTTTGTTGTTGAGTTGCATGAGTTCTTGATACATTTTGGAAATTAACTCCTTGTTAGATATATGATTTGCAAATATTTTCTCCCAGTTCGTGGGTTATCTTTTTGTTTTGTTCATGGTTTCTTTTGCCTTGCAGAAGCTTTGTAGTCTGATATAGTCCCATTTGTTTATTTTTTATATTGTTTCTCTTGCCTGAGTAGTATTACTCAGTACGGTATTCAAAAAGATGCTGCTGAGACCGATGTCAAACAGTGTACTGCCTATATTTTCTGCTAAGAGTTTTATGGTTTCAGGTCTCACATTAAAGTGTTTAATCCATTTTGAGTTAATTTTTGTGTATGGTGTAAGATAATGGTCTACTTTCATTCTTTTGCATGTGGCTGTCTAGTTTTCACAACTCTATTTATTGAAGAGACTTTCCTTTCTCCATTGTATGTTCTTGGCTCCTTCATTGAAGATTAGCTGTCCATAGATGTGTGGGTTTATTTCTGGGCTTTCAATTCTGCTCCATTGATCTGCATGTCTGTTTTTGTGCCAGTACCATGCTGTTTTGGTTATTATAACTTTGTAGTATATTTTGAAGTCAGGAATAGTGATGCCTCCAGCTTTGTTCTTTTTCTCAGGATTGCTTTGACTATTCAGGGTCTTTTATTGTTCCATACACATCTTAGGATTCTTTGTTCTATTTCCATGAAGAATGTCATTGGGATTCTGATTGGGATTGCATTGAATCTATAGATTGTTTTAGGTAATATGGACATTTTAACTATATTTATTATTCCAATCCATGAGCATGAATATCTTTCCATTTCTTTATGTCTTCTTTGATTTCTTTCATTAATGTCTTATAGTTTTCAGTATATAGTTCTTTCACCTCCTTGGTTAAGTTTATCCCTGGATATTTTATTCTTTTTGTTGCATTTGTAAGTGGGATTGTATTCTTTGTTGTTGTTGTTGTTTTGTTTGTTTGTTTGTTTTGGTGAGGAAGACTAGCACTGAGCTAACATCTGTTGCCAATCCTCCCATTTTGCTGAAGAAGATTGGCCCTGAGCTAACGTCTGTGCCCATCTTCCTCTACTTTATGTGTGGGATGCCTGCCATGGCATGGCTTGATAAGTGGTGCATAGGTTCATGCCCAGGATTTGAACCCTTGGCCGCCAAAGCAGAGCATACAAACTTAACCACTTAAGCCTGTACTGCTCTAAATTTCCCTCTTAGCACTGCTTTTGCTACATGGCCAGCCCCAGTGGGATTGTATCCTTGACTTCTCTTTTGACTAGTTTGTTATTAGTGTATAGAAATGCAACCGATTTTTGTAAGTTGATTTTGTACCCCACAACTTCACTGTAGTCGTTGATTATTTCTAATAGTTTTCTGGTAGATTCTCTAGAGTTTTCTGTATAGAGAATCATGTTATCCACAAACAGCGAGAGTGTCACAACTTCCTTTCAAATTTGGATACCTTTTATTTCTTTCTCTTGCTTAATTGCTCTGGCCCAAACCTCCAGTATTATGTTGAATAAGAGTGGTGAGAATGGGTACCCTTGCCTTATTCCTGTTCCCAGAGAGATGGCTTTCAGTTTTTCACTGTTAAGTATGATGTTGGCTGTGGGTTTGGCATATATGGCTTTTATTATGTTTAGGTACTTCCCTTTTATATCCATTTTATTAAGAGTTTTTATCATAAATGGACGTTGGATCTCGTCAAATGTTTTCTCTGCATCTTTTGAGATGATCATGTGATTTTTTTGTTGTTGTTGTTTTTTATTTTTTTTTTTTATTATTTTTTTTTAAATTTTTTGTTTATTGCAGTAACATTGGTTTATAACATTGTAAAAATTTCAGGTGTACATCATTGTACTTCTATTTCTGCATAGATTACATCATGTTCACCACCAAAATACTAATTACAACCCATCACCACACACATGTACCCAATTATCCCTTTCACCCTCCTCCCTCCCCCCTTCCCCTCTGGTAACCACCAATCCAATCTCTGTCCCTATGTGTTTGTTTATTGTTGTTATTATCTACTACTTAATGAAGGAAATCATACGGTATTTGACCTTCTCCCTCTGACTTATTTCACTTTGCATCATGCCCTCAATGTCCATCCATGTTGTCACAAATGGCTGGATTTCATCGTTTCTTATGGCTGAGTAGTATTCCATTGTGTATATATACCACAGCTTTTTTATCCATTCGTCCCTTGATGGGCACTTAGGTTGCTTCCAAGTCTTGGCTATCGTGAATAAGGCTGCAATGAACACAGGGGTGCATGTACCTTTGCAAATTGGTGTTTTCAAGTTCTTTGGATAAATACCCAACAGTGGAATAGCTGGATCATATGGTAGTTCTATCGTGATTTTTATTCCTCATTTTGTTAACATGATGTATCACATTAACTGATTTGCAGATGTCAAACCATTCCTGCATCCCTGGTATAAATCCCACTTGATCTTGGTGTATGATCCATTTAATGTATTGCTGTAGTCAATTTGCCAATATGTTGTTGAGGATTTTTGTATCTATGTTCATCAATGATATTGGCCTGTAAATTTTCTTCTATATGTTGTCCTTGTCTGGTTTTGGTATCAGAATGATGTTGGCCTCATAGAATTTCTTTAAATAGTTTGAGAAGGTCAGATATTAAATCTTCTTTGAATGTTTGGCAGAATTGTCCAGAGATGCTATCTCATCCTGGACTTTTGTTTTTTGGGAGGTCTTTGATTACTGTTTCAATCTCTTTGCTTGTGGTTGGTCTATGCAGATTCTCTATTTCTTCTTGATTTAGTTTTGGAAGGTTGTATGAGACTAAGAATTTATCCATTTCTTCTAGATTGTCCAATTTGTTGGCATATAGTTTTTCATAGTATTCTCTTATAATCCTTTGTATTTGTGTGGTATCCATTGAAATTTCTCCTCTTTTATTTTTAATTTTATTTATTTGAGGCTTCTCTCTTTTTTTCTTAGTGATTCTGGCTAAATGTTTTTCGATTTTGTTTATCTTCTGAAAGAACCAGCTCTTAGTTTCATTGATCCTTTCTGTTGTGTTTTTAGTCTCTATTTCATTTATGTCTGCTCTAATTTTTATTATTTTCCTCCTTCAGCTGACTTTGGGCTTTGTTTGTTCTTCTTTTCCTAGTTCTGTTAGGCGTAGTTTGCGATTACTTACTTGAGATTTTTCTTGTTTGTTGAGATAGGCCTGTACTGCTCTAAATTTCCCTCTTAGCAGCGCTTTTGCTACATCCCATAGGAGTTGGTATCTTGTATTTTCATTTTCATTTGTCTCCAGGTATTTTTTGATTTCTACTTTGATTTCTTCATTGATCCAATGGTTGTTTGGTAGCATGTTGTTTAATCTCAACATATTTCTGACTTTCCCAGCCTTTTTCTTGTAGTTGAGTTTTAGTTTAACAGCATTGTGGTCAGAAAAGATGCTTGATGTGATTTCCATCTTCTTAAATTTGTTGAGGCTTGTATTGTTTCTCAACATGTGGTCTATCTTTGATAATGTTCCATGTGCACTTGAGGAGAATGTGTATTCTGCTGTTTTTATATGGAACATTCTATTTCTATTTCTATTAAGTCCCTCTGGTGTAGTATTTCATTTAGGGCCACTGTTTCCTTTGACTTTCCGTCTGGATGATCTATACATTGATGTAAGTGGGATGTTGAGGACCCCTACTATTATTGTGTTGCTGTTAATTTCTCCCTTTAGGTCTGTTAGTAGTTGCTTTATATACTTTGGTGCTCCTGTGTTAGATGCATATATGTTCATAAGTATTACGTCCTTTTGGTGGAATGTCCCTCTTATCATTTTGTACTGCCCCTCTTTGTCTCTCATTGTCTTTTTTATCTTGAAGGCTGCTTTGTCTGATATAAGTATGGCAACATCTGCTTTCTTTTGTTTGCCATTTGCTTGAAATATCCTCTTCCATCCCTTCCCTCTGAGCCTGTGTTTGTCTTTGGAGCTGAGATGGGTCTCCTGGAGGCAGCATGTTGTTGGATCTTGTTTTTTAATCCATCCTGCCACTCTGTGTCTTTTCATTGGAGAATTCAACCCATTTACATTTAGAGTGATTATTGATATATGAGGGCTTAATACTTCTATTTTATCTCTTGTTTTCCAGTTGTTCTATATTTCCATTGTTTCTTTTCCCTTTTATTTCCAACTGCCATTTCAGTTTGGTGGTTTTCTGTGGTGGTTTTCTCAGTTTTCTCTTTATTTATGATTTATTGCTCTGCTCTTATTTTTTCTTTAGTAGTATCATGAAGTTTGTATAAAAGACCTCATAGGTGAGATAGTCTATCTTCTGATAGCCTCTTATCTTAGCCTAAGCAGGTTCCATCCTTTTCCTCTTCACTTTCTCAGTTATCGTTGTTACAAATTTTTCTTTTCTGTGTCATGAGTTTGTGACTAAATTGAAGTGTTTATCCTTATTTTTGATGCTTTCCTTCCCTTTGTCTTTTATGTTATAATTGTTTACTAAGCTGTTCTGATATACAGCTGCAATTTTCTGATTCTATCTGGCTATTTATCTCCTTGCTCAAGGTCTTGTAAACCTTTGCTTTTTAGTTTCAGATGGGAGGGCTGTTTTCAACATTTCTTGTAAGGCAAGCCTAGTGGTGAACTCCTTTAGCTTTTGTTTACCTGGGAAAGCTTTTATTTCTCCATCATATATGAAGGGTAGTTTTGCTGGGTAGAGTATTCTTGGCTGAAAGATTTTGTCTTTCAATATTTGAATATATCTTTCTGTTCTTTTCTGACCTGTAAGGTTTGTGCTGAAAAATCCATTCAAAGACTCATAGGGGTTCCTTTGTAGGTTATTTTCTTCTACCTTGCTGCCCTTAATATTTTTTCTTTGTCATTGACTTTTGCCAGTTTTAATAGTATATGCCTTGGAGAAGGTTTGCTTGCATTGATGTAATTAGGAGTGTTATTGGCTTCATGTACTTGTAAGTCCAGTTCCTTCTCTAGGTTTGGGAAGTTCTCAGCTATTATTTCTTTGAGCAAGCTCCCTGCTCCTTTCTCCTTCTCTTCTCTTTCTGTGATACCTATACTCTTTATGTTACTTTTCCTAATTGAGTCAGATATTTTTGGAAAATTTTCTTCCTTTTTAAAAAAAATCTTAATTCTCTCTCTTCCTCCACCTTCTGAAGCATTTCTATGTTTCTATCCTCTAAATCACAAATTCTGTCCTCCATGATGTCAGTTCTATTTTTTATGGATTCTAGATTACTTTTTATCTCATTAATTCTGTTCCTCATATCCAGAATTTCTGTTTGTTTGTGTTTTTTTTTTAGAGTTTCAATCTCTTTGGTGAAGAATTCCTTCTGCTCCTTAATTTTATTCCTGAGCTCATTGAAATATCTTTCTGAGTTTTCTTGTAACTTGTTCAGTTTCTTTCTTTTTTTTTTTTTTTGAGGAAGATCAGCCCTGAGCTAACATCCATGCCAATCCTCTTCTTTTTGCTGAGGAAGACTGGCCCTGGGCTAACATCTGTGCCCATCTTCCTCCACCTTATATGGAATGCCGCCACAGCATGGCTTGACAAGCGGTGCATTGGTGATGTCCGGGATCTGAACCCGGGCCGCCAGCAGCGGAGCATGCGCACTTAACCGCTATGCCATGGGGCTGGCCCCATTTGTTGAGTTTCTTTGTGATGACTATTTTGAATTCTCTGTCATTTAGATGGTAAATTTCTGTGACTTCAGGATCAACATAGGTTCTTGATTGTAGTTCTTTGACAGTTTTGGCCATGACTAAGAAATGTATTGTATCTGGTCATGTGGTCATTTTCTAAAAATGGGTTCATTTTTAAAAATGGATTCATTTAACTAGCAAGCAACTGAGTAGATGCTAACAACCCAGGCAAAAGGAGCCACAAGAGGGCGCCCTGACACAGCACAGATCTTAGGAGCCCTTCTAATTTCTAATTGTCTAATCATATCATTTGGTATTAGGGTATTTACATTTTTTGTGTATAGGAATATTTTTATTAAATAGTGTTTAAATTAATAGGACAATCAGTTGTGACCTGGAAAGTTCTTTCTACATTGGTATATTGTGGTGTGGAATTATATCAGCAGAAATTAAACTATAGATATAGGATCTGTATTATCTAGTGATATGTAAAAATACATGTAGAAAAACTAATGATATATTTTCCCCTATGATTATATATTTGCAACCACAGTAGAATTCATCTTATAGGACATTTCAAAATCTGTAGTATTTGTACAAATAACATTTTTCAATGAAAACCCAGACCCAAATCACGCTGGTCTCTCTTATTTTATATAATTCTTTCTTGAGTTCTCTTGTTATATGTTGAATTGTGAATGTCTGCTCCTGTTTTCATTCAAAATTTGTATTTTTATCAAGGATATGTTTCTAAATCCATAGCAATGGGATTTGTCTAAATATATTTGGGTAGTTTAATTGGAAGTTGTTGGTTGCTTTTTGCCCATTCTGTATCTTTGACCAACTAGTAGTGGTTTTCAAAGTATGGTTCCCAACATCACCTGGAATCTTGTATAAGTTCAGAAGTCCTGCTCTCTGCCTGACTTTCTGAACATATATCAACATTTTTAACAAGGTCTTCAGTTTGGTTCACTGTACATTAAAGTCTGAGAAGCATTGCTGCACTGTACCACAACTTATATGTGCCTAAAGAGTTCCTTGGTTTGGGGTGGAGTTGATCATGCCTTTTCCTTGCACTACAGGGTTGCATGTGACCCAGCCTTGGCCAATCAGAGCACTACAACCTTAAGACCTTTTTGCTTGACTCAGAGATTGTTAAGTGCCCCAGCCCATGCAAATCAGCATCTCTCATGAAACCTTTGCCAGGGCTATCAAAAGTAGATCTCTTTCTATTAACGTTGCTCAGCTTTTAGAATTAAGTTCCATGTTCCTGATGGTCAACATTTTCATTATAGAGAGAAAGCCTGCCTAAAAATGAAGCCAACACAGAAGAAATTAAAGCCAAGGGATATGGAAGGAGCAATGGAGAGAAAGAAAAGAGAAACAGAAGAGGGAATGGAAGTGAAGGGATGGGAAGAAAGGAAGGGGGTAGAGGAAAAGGGAAGGGAGGAGAGAAAGAAGGGAAAAGAAGGGAAGGAAAAAAGGGAAGGAAAGGGAAGGGAGGGGCAGGGGAAAGGAAAGAAAGGGAAGGGAAGGCAAGGGGAGGGAAAGGAAGCTCATTTAGCTCCTGAAAGCCATCTGTGCCTTAAGCCAGCATCACCTATGGGATTTCTCAACTACAGAAGTCATTAAATTTCATTTCTTAAGTAAGTTAGAGCTGGCTTTCTGACACTTGCGAATAAAAGCGTCCTAATTGTACAGATGATGAAAGTGTTTCCATGAGGAATTTAATTACTAAACTACCAGTCAGCAGTCTCTTAGTGTGCCTTACATTTAGAAACATGCTTTAATTGTCAGCCTCATCTTAATTTACTTTCTAATGTATTCAACAAAGAAGTTCATGTTTTACATTCCTGAATCTCAAAACATGTGCTTTTTCTTGAATAATTAAAAATGTGGTTGCTAGTGATCTTGCGATAATGGCTGTCTTGGTAAGGGTTGACAAAAATGCCATGGATTTGTGTTTTTACTTGGTTATTAAAAATTCTTGGCCTGAACTACTTCTTATTATCTTAATGATTTTAAATCTAAATCTTAAATGATTTTAACACTTTCTTAAAACCTGTTTGATAATATTGACATACTACAAGCAAACAGATTTAAAGAGGGTAGATGGAAAAAAACAAATCTTCCTTTCCTTCTGCCCTTTCTAGTCTTTGCCTTCTTCCTCAGCCTGACTCACCTCCCATTTTTCTTAACTCCTCACTCTCTCTTTCTTTCTTTTGACTTTTCTTTCCTGGACCAAATACTGGGCATCATCAAATACCAAAGCCTATTTTTTTAATCAAATCAGAATTAAACAGTTTGTCATTTTTCCCACACTATGAAATTCTAGTTATCAAACTGTCCGGTAAATATTATACATCCTCCTCATGCGAATGTTCAAATAAAAAAAACGTTGCAAAAGAGAGATTAGGGTTAACTTAAATGTATTTATATCATTGTGCTAATATATTAATTGGGAAATTTTGCTGTAGATTCTTAAACTATTTTATTGTTAGATAACATTTTCACAAAAGTTAAGGTGAATCATCACAAAATAGAAAGTTTCAATGTGTGGCAATAGATAGATAGATAGATAGATACATAGATAGATAGACAGACAGATAGATGATAGACAGACAGATAGATAGATGATAGATAAAAATCTTGTAAGGCAGTACATGTGTATTTCCCCCCCATGGTAAGCCAGCTTTTGAGTGTCGAGTCAGGCTCACAGAGATACTGGTTCCTAAACCTAAAAAACAAGTTCCCCTCACCTACCTTCTATAAATCTATTCGAAGTTAGAAATATTTTCCAGAGAGGAAAAACAAAGGCTATATTTTATTTAGTCAGTCAACAAACATCTATTGAATATGTGTAATGTTTTTAGGGTATGTAGTTAGAGCTGGGGATTAGAAAGTGGATAAGCAGTTGTTCTTTCTTCTAATACAATATGATATGTCAGTGGAACATGGAAGGTTAGAGAGGTTTGGGAGGAGGAGGCCTTATAAATCCTCCTGGGGATTTTAATCAAAATATCCAGAAGCCTAGATTTTCTCCTTCCCCAACTCATTCTGAAGATATATCAAAATTTGGAGTGGTCCTTGTGAAAAAGTTTTCCAGGGCTGGTTCCTTCCAATATACTCCAGCTTGCCCAGGCTCCTCAATCATTTATAACCACTTCCTGGTATTTCCAACAAGGTGTTCTGGGAGCAGAGATGAGGGGGCAAATAGTTCTATGTAGAGTGGAGTTGGAGAACTGAGGAAATTTCTAAATGCTGTTATGATTATGACTTCTGTACTTGAGGTGGGCCTTGAGGGATTAGAACAATAAAAAATGGGTGGAGAAATAAAAGAAAAAGCATTTCAGCTTGTGGAAACGAAGGCACAATGATTATTAAGCTTTATTAAGCTTTTACCGTGTGCCACACACATTCCTCAGGTCATAGACAAGAAGATAAAGGACAGAGATTACATGATTTTCCTGTGGTTTCATAGGTAATGAAAGAAAGGCCTGGTATGTGAATCCCAGATTTCCTGTCCAAAAAGTGTGCTCTAAACCACCACGTGTGGCTTCCGTACCAGCAGGTATTCAGGGAATAATGATCAGTCTGATGCACCAGGGTCTCTACTTATGTGGTTTATATGCTCCTTTGCCCTTGTGTGCCCTGTAAGAGAAAGTCTAAGGGTTATGACAATTGACTCCATCAATAGCATAGTGTTGGTCAAACTATCTCCTAGTATATTAACGTTGATTTTTGCTCTTTCACAGCATGCCATCTAAATTAAAGCACTTTCCTTAAAATCCACTTTTTTCCTGTCATATTTCTTTCTCATAATGAATTCTCTGTGTGTGTGTGTGTGTGTGTATATATATATATATATATATATATATATATATATATATATATATATCTCCACAACCTGGGTGCTGAGTCCTCTAGCTGCTTCCATTGGGATATATCTTATCACCAGGCAGATGGTGTGTTCCTGACAAGGCACATGCCATGGGCTAATGCACAGACAGGTGCCTAGCAGCTAACTGAACTGTGGATGAATGAACACTGATGAAGTGATTCTTCAGAATGAAAACTTCTTTCCAAACAGAAGTTGGGTGGTATGGCTTTTTAAAATAGATTTTGATATGCAATATCTACTTTGTAGAGAGAATAGAAGTCTAGTTTCAAGTTTTATGTATGAAATTGATGTCAAAGAATATTCTTTGTAAGCCACTTTATTTGGATCCAAATTCATTATCAAAATCCTTTGACTTTTTGTTATCCACCCCTCCATTTTATTGTATGCCATCTTGGAGGAACAGAGGACATTTCAAGCATGACTAGAGAATGAGAGTGTGGTTGTTATAGTAGGCCAGACACCTTATCTGTCCTCTATGTGAGTTTCCATCTCATTGCTTACTGAGACTCTGAAAGAGGCAGTCTTCATCCAGCGCCAAAATACAATGTTCTGCCTTAAAAGCTCATCCTCCTCTCTGTCACGGATGGCT
The DNA here is from genome assembly GCF_057802395.1 of Ceratotherium simum simum. Taxonomy (NCBI): domain Eukaryota; kingdom Metazoa; phylum Chordata; class Mammalia; order Perissodactyla; family Rhinocerotidae; genus Ceratotherium; species Ceratotherium simum. Next base: position 4,263,832 of record NC_141918.1, on the reverse strand, counting down.
CCAAATGCAATGAGAGATGATTTAAAGGAAAAAAAGGTGACAATTCTTTTTAAAATATATTTTTAAACAATTTAACAGTAAATAAAATAATCTATATTTATTGTAGCAAAATATTATATTCAGCTCATTCAAAAATAATTCAAACCGTGAAACTATAATCCTTACTATATGCTAAGGTCAATGAGACACACGAGACATTCTCGGTAAATGTTAGTTATGTGAAATGAAGCTGTTTGTATGGCTTTCATTTATTTGCACTTCCACTCCCATGATGAAAACATTTGATATGAGTAAGTGCAACTTTTCCATTTTAATCAGATTTTCTTTGGGGGCCAGGCCTTCTTGTACTTTCACTCATTGTGGTTATTATGTTATTTTTACAGAACTCGCATGAGTAAAAGGGTTGTTTTGCCTAAATTGACTTTAAAAAGGTATTTTGTGCAAACATGGTTAAAGGCTAAGCTATTTCAAGGAGAAAGGCAAGGAGGCATATAGCCCCAAATCCCAGTTGAGAAGCAGACACTGTTTCCCTGGGAGAAGTTCATCAGTATTCCCCACAAATATTGTCACTAAGTGAGATTAGGTTTTTTAGAATATGCATTTTAGAAATTCTGCATGTGCTGCTTCTTCCGTTTACTTCCCCAGGATACCTCCCCTTTGGAAGTAGATTTGTGGCCCAGTGAGTATCATTTCTGTTTATAGAATTCCATTTTCTTGTGTAAATGGCTTGCACTAACAAAAAACCAAGACAATTCTACTCCTATGCAGCAGACAAATATGAGAACCTTTCTAGGGACATGAGAGAGGGCGAGGGAGGAGAGGGCGGGGGAATCATTCTAATTGTGGCCAACCTTAATAGAAGTGGAGAAGCTATTACAAGGAAGAGAAATCCTACTGCCCATCAGGATCAGACATTTCATTTTTACGGCAAAATTTGCAGGGTACAGAAATAGTGCTTATATTTACTAGGAGGTCAACATTGAGAAAAGACTGTTTCAGACATATCTAGGTTTGTCAAGTTGATGCTCATAATTTTTCATTTATTCTTTTTTGTTTGTTTTTGTTTATTGCGATAACATTGGTTTATAACATTGTATGAATTTCAGGCATACACCATTATACTTCTGTTTCTGCATGGATTACATCACGTTTTCGTGTTCACCACCCAAATACTAATTACAGTTCAGCTTAACGTGATCATTTCCTTGCTTTGAGAGCTGTAGTGTTACCATTTATCCCAACCCAGTTGGCCAGAGTCCTCGTAGTAGACAAACTGCTGTCTAAATTCCTGTTCACATTGCTCTTTGTTTGGTGCAGCTATGCTTCTTGCTATTTAATCAAACTATTCTCTCAACATGTTGAGCATGTAATATATGCAGAAATAAATATAAGAATTATTCGGTTCAGTTCCTACACATATGTGTCTCATGACTTATGCCATTTGAAACTACATTTTTGTCAGCCATAAAACTCGTTTTTTTCCAAACTGAAGGCTTTAGTAAAACATCAATAAATAATATAAACATGGAAGAAGAAAGGTTAAAGTAGAATATACGGACTTCAGAAAATGCTTACTCAGTTTTTTTAAAATAGACTTTTTATTTCAGAATAGTTCTAGATTTACAGAAAATTATGAAGAGAGCACAGAGAGTTTTCATATACCCTCCACCGGGTTCTCTATTGTTAACATCTTGTATTACTCTTGTAATACAAGATTATTAGTAATTTGTTGCAACTAATGAACCAATATTATTACATTATTATTAACTAAAATCCACACTTTATTCAGATTTTCTTAATTTTTACTAAATGTGCTTTTTCTATTCCAGGATTCCATTGAGGAAACCACATTACATTTTTTTTTAAATTTTTTGTTTATTGCAGTAACATTGGTTTATAACATTGTATAAATTTCAGGTGTACATCATTATACTTCTATTTCTGCATAGATTACATCATGTTCACCACCCAAATACTAATTACAACCCATCACTACACACATGTGCCGAATTATCCCTTTTGCCCTCCTCCCTCCTCCCTTCCCCTCTGGTAACCACCAATCCAATCTCTGTGTCTATGTGTTTGTTTGTTGTTGTTATTATCTACTACTTAATGAGTGAGATCATACGGTATTTGACCTTCTCCCTCTGACTTATTTCACTTTGCATAATACCCTTAATGTCCATCCATGTTGTCACAAATGGCTGGATTTCATCGTTTCTTATGGCTGAGTAGTATTCCATTGTGTATGTATACCACATATTTGCAAACCATACATCTGATAAGGGGTTAATCTCCAAAATATATGAAGAACTGATGCATCTCAACAACAAAACAACTAACAACCCAATTAAAAAATGGGAAAAAGACCTGAACAGACATTTCTCCAAAGAAGATATACAGATGGCCAACAGGCACATGAAAAGATGTTCAACATCATTAATTATCAGGGAAATGCAAATCAAAACTACAATGAGATATCACCTCACACTCGTCAGAATGGCTATAATTAACAAGACAGGAAACAACGAGTGTTGGAGAGGATGTGGAGAGAAGGGAACTCTCATACAGTGCTGGTGGGAGTGCAAACTGGTGCAGCCACATTACATTTAACTGTGATGTCTGCATACCTCCTCTTGGCTGTGTTAGCTTCTCAGTTTTCCTCTCAGGATTAGACTGCAGTGATGGGTGTTGGGGAGAAAAACCACAGAGTTAAAGTGCCGTTCTCATCACAGCATATTAAGGGTACATGCTGTCAATATGACTTACCGTTCTTGATGTTAACCTTGAACTCCTTGCTGAGGTGGTAGTTGTTAGATTTCTCTACTATAATATTGTTCTTTTTTCCCCCTTTTCCATACTATACTCTTTGGAAGGAAGTCCCTACATGCAGCTCGCACTGAGAAATGGGGAATTAGGTTCCACCTCCGTGAATGGGGAGTATTAGATAAACTATTTGGCATTCTTCTGCATGGGAGATTTATCTATTCTTTTGATTTATTTATTCAGTCATTCCTTTATATCAGTATGGACTCCTGGATATTTAGTTTGCATTTTGAATTATTATTCAGTATGAGTTTATTGATTTTGTAGTTCAAATTGTTCTAGCTTTGGCCATTGGGCACTCTTTCAGTTGACGTCTGTATTCCTTTGATATAGCATCATCGTGGGTGTTTTGGTTTGTTTGGTTGGTTTTGATATTGTTTTGTTTTGTTTTATCTCCAAGTGCATCCTGTATCTCCTCTGACCCAGCCCTGTAGGAGGCTATTTCTCTAAGGAGCCCCACTTCCTTTTATTGGAGAGACTGTTTTAGAATCCAAGATCTGTGCCCTAGTTGAGCTCATTGCTACTGGAGTGTCAGCACTATTAGGCCCTCTCAGCTGACAGAGAAAGGAAATATATGTGTGTATACTAATAGTTGTATATGCACATATCTATAAGTATTTCTATTAAGCTAAATATGAGTTCATACTGATGTCTTCAGCTCTAACCTGTTACCATGAGGGTCATTCTAGAGCTCTCCCCTTGCTTGTCTGTAGCCACCCCTCCAACAGTGAGAAACCCGGCTCCTGCACCTGCCATCCTTGACACTCTCTTGATTACTCTTGATTTCCTAGTGAGTCCTGAAACCAGATAATGTGAGTCCTCCAGTTTTGTTGTTGTTCTTCAATATTTTGTTGACCCTTCTATATCCTTTGCCTTTCCATATAAATTTTAGATCGGTATGTTGATATCTATAAAATAGCTTGCTCAAATTTTGATTGGGATTGTGCTGAATAAACAGATCAAGTGGAAAAGAATTGTCATCATAAGAATATTGAGTCTTTCAATTCATGAACATGGAATATCTCTCCACTTATTTAGATATCTGATTTCTTCCATCAATGTTTTATAGATTTCTACACACAATTTAGTATATGTGTTGTTACATTTATACCTAAGTACTTCAATGGTTTTGATGCTGTTGTAGATAGTATTTTTTTTATTTCAAATTTCAATTGTTCATTGCTAGTATATAGAAAAGCAATTGAGTTTTGTGTATTGATTGTAATCTTGCTATACTTGCTTATTGGTTTCAGGAGTGGTTTTTCTGCAGAGTTTGGGGGGATTTCTATAGAATCATGTCATCTAAAAATAAAATCAGTTTTATTTCTTCCTTTCCAATCTGTGTACATTTTATGTTCTTGTTTTATCGTACTAGCTAGGACTTTCAGAACGATGTTGAACAGAAGTGATAATAGGATCTCCTTACTTTTTTCCTGATCTTGGTGGGGAAGCATCCAGTCTCCTGTCTTTAACTATAACGTTAAGTGTAGGTTTTTTGTAGATATTCTGTATCAAGTTGAGAAAGTTCCCCTCTATTCCAGAGTATTGAGAGTTTTTATAATGAATGGATCTTGGATTGTGTCAAATGCTTTTCAGCATCTTTCTACTTTTATTTTCCTGCTTATGTGGAGGATTACACTGGTAGATTTTCAAATGTTAAACCAGCTTTAGATACCTGGAAAACACTACTTGTTCCTAGTGGATAATTCTTTTTACACATTGTTGGGTTCTATTTGCTGATGTTTTGTTGAAGATTTTTGCAAGTATGTTCATGAGAGATATTGTTCTGTTGTTTTATTTCCTTGTAATGCCATCTATTTCACATATTAAGGTAATTCTGGTTTCAGAGAATAAATTAGGAAGTAATTTGCTCTGTGCTTTTATTTTCTGGAAAAAATTGTAGAGAATAGGTATTATTTCTTCCTTAAATATTTGGTGGAATTCATTAGTGAAAACATCTGGGCCTGGTAATTGCTTTTGGGAGAGTTTTAAAATATTGATTCAATTTCGGTAATAAGTATAGAGCTATTCAGGTTTCTATTTCCCCTTGTATGAATTTAGTAGTTTGTGTCTTTCAAGGGATTAGTTCATTTTACCTACATTATTAAATTTGTGAGAATAAAGTCTTTCCTTATTATCAGCAGTGTTGATCCCTTTTTCATTTCTGATATTGGTAATTGTGTCTTCTCTCATTTTTTCTTGGGTGGCTTGATTACAAGTTTATCAATTTTGCTAATCTTTTCAAAAAAACAGAGTTTTACAACAATCTTCTCTATTGGTCTCCTTTTTTCAATTTCATTGATTTCTACTCCTATTTGTTTTGCTTCTTTTCTTCCCTGCTGCCTTAGGCTTAAATTGCTCTTATTTCTATAATTTCCTAAATTGAAATCTTAGATTGTTGATTTTAGATCTTTCTTATTTTCTAATATAAGCATTTAATGCTATAAAATTCCCTCTATGCACTGCTTTTGCTGCATCTCACTAATTTTGATGTTGTTTTTTAATTTTCATTTAGTTCTAAATATTTTAAAACTTCTTTTGGAACTTCTTCTTTGACTCCTTGTTTATTTAGAAGTGTATTATTTAATTTCCAAATATTTGGGGATTTTCCAGCTGTCTCTTTATAATTTATTTCTAGGTTAATTCCGTTGTGGTTTGAAAACATACTTTGTATGATTTCTATCCTTTTAAGTTTGTTAAGGTTGTTCTATGGCCTAGAATGTGGTGTATTTTGGTGAATGTTGCATGTAATTTTGAGAAAAATATATATTCTTGCCTGCTTAATCTATCCAATAGTAAAAGACGTGTTGAAGTCTCCAGTTAAGAATAGATTTGTCTATTTCTCCATTCAGTTCTATCAATTTTTGCCTCATATATTTTCAGGCTCTTTTGTTAGGTGATACACATTTAGGATTATTATGTTTTCTTGAAGAATTGATTCTTTATCATGGTATAACGTTCCTGTTGATCTCTGAGGCGTTCCCTTGTTCTCAAGTCCTTTTTGTCTGAGATTAATATTGCTACTCCAGCTTTCTTTTGATTAGTGTTAGTATGGTATATCTTTTTCATTCCTTTACTCTTAAAATATTAGAATCTTTATATTTAAAGTGGGTTTTTTCAGACAACGTATAGTTGAGGGTCACTTGTATTTTTAAATCCCCTCCTCCTCCTCCTCCCTCCTCCTCCCTCCCTTTCCTCCTCCTCCTCCTCCTCCTCCCCACCTTTCCTTCTCCCTCTACTCCTCTTCCTTCTTCTCCTCCTTTTCTTTCTCCTCCTCCTCCTCCTCCTCCTCCTCCTCCTCCTCCCTCCCTCCTCCTCCTCCTCCCTCCCTCCTCCTCCTCCCTCCTCCTTCTCCCTCCCTCCTCCGCACCTTTCCTTCTCCTCTACTCCTCTTCCTCCTTCTCCTTCCTTTTCTTTCTCCTCCTCCTGTTTTTTCCTTTTCTCCTAAAAACTAAAGCACCAAATCTTCTTATCTGGGGTTTACCAGAGTGATATAAACTAGAATAGGAAGAGATACCTATGTGGCAAGACCATGCAGTTACCTTATGGAGACAGATGGAGTAAAAGCAGATGAAAGACACTAGCCAGATGTTTGCAGCTTGTGCCTGTATTGGAGGGCTGGAGCGTCATTGTCTCAAGGCAATGGGTGGATTGGGACAGGTTTGGCAAATAAGCTGGCTATGGCATAAACAGAATTTTGAATTTTATCAACATGCCTGGTTTTATGCTCCTTGGATTATCTCTTACTGGCCTGTTGTTCTTACTTCTTATAGTTCCAGCTTGCTCCTAAAGGGAAAAGAACACAGATTGGAGCCAAAATGCTGGGGGTGAGGTGAGGGCAATGTCCTTCTAGGGCCAAGCCAGGTGGTATTGGTATTATAATAAAAATGATACAACTCTATGGATCAAGTGAATCTTAGGGTGGCAGAGTCAGAGCTACTTAGTAACCTAACGATTCTTCTGTTTCTGTTAATTTTAGGAGGCTGGGTTTAGTTTTATAATGAGTAACTCCTTACAGGAAGCAGGGAACACTATCTCAACTCCACGTCTAAATTCTGGACCCCAAATAGCACTTTTATCCTTCTGAAATCACAGATACGGAAAAAATGTGAGAGCTTCCAAGAGGGGTGGGACTTGAAAACAAGCATCTTTAGAGAATGATGGGCATGTCTTCTTTATCTATAATTTATTTACTCAGTTCTTAATATGCTCCAATGAAGTCATTTCATAGAATCTTCCTCCCTCACACCAGGGTTCTCAGCCTTAGCTGTATGTTAGCATCACCTGAGAAACTTTTTAAAAATACCGATGCCCAAACTGATTTAATTGTTCTGGGGCATCAGTACTTTTTATTGAAATATGTTTGACATATAACACTGTGTAAATTTAAGGTGTATAACAGGTTAATTTGATACATTCGTATATTGTAATATGTTCGCCATTATAGTGATAGATGTTTAAGGGTACAAACTTGCAGCAAGTAGTAAATAAGCCCTAGAGATCTGGTGCACAGTATGGTGAATGTTGACAACAATAATGTATTATAATTATCACCCTTGCTAAGAGACCAGAATTTAATGATTCCAACTATTGAAAAGAAATGATCATTAGTTGTAATGTGATAGAGGTGCTAATTATCACTATAATTGCGTCGGTATTTTCTAAATCTCCCTGGTGAATAAATATACACATGGGGTGAACACCACTGTCTTACACACTTAGAAATGTGTTCCCATGTTTCAGTCGGAATTTGAGCCCCTTGTCTCTTGGTTTGCCCTTTGTGGCACTGAAGGACAGCTGGTGGCTAGCATCCTGGAACAGTTCTCCAAATTCTTGAAAGGAAATCAACCCCTCAGGCTCTTCTCGGAGCTAAATCAACCTAGTGCCTTTTACCCTGCCTCTTAGAAGCCTTTCTATCCTCTTCATTATTTTTGTAATTCTCATGAGGATTTCTTACAACTTTAAATCTCTTGAAACGCACAAGACAAAAGTTTGGGGGGAAAAAGAGGCTTTACTTTAATCATAATGGCAAAATTTATCACGAATTTTTACCCACTCTTCTCCTTTAAAGCATTCTTACAGTGCATTAACACTTCCTATTTTTGAAGCAGTAATTGCCTATTGAACACCTATTATTGGTGCTCAGCTTACATTCTGATATAATTCCAAGTTTCCCAAAACTGATATTGGAGGTTTTCCTAGTTTTCTGACATCTTCTGTTAAGAGGCTGGCTATACGTTTCATTAAACTTACTGGGTAAGAGAGGGCGCTGTGGAGCAATCCGTCTCAAGGAACGTTTCTGTGGAAAGCCCATTTCTACCTTATGATGGGAACATTTAGGTGTAATGGTTTCCTACTTTCAATTCTGCCTGAAGCTTATCAAGTGGAAGTAAAAGCAAGGAGGAAAAAAGTACCCTAAATTTAAACTATCGAGCGAAGAGTAAAATTTCCCCCAAAGCAATAAACCATTTAATTTCTACCAATGTTACCTGGGAAAAAATATATCAGTAGAAGAAACTTAGAAACCAGAATAAGCACTCAGCCTCCAGAGACGCCAAAAATTCTGGTTCAGGGAAATCAGAATAGAAATCTTCCTCTCAAAATAGCCTTGATTGAATTTTTGCATTTATTTACAAATTAAACTTCTTTGCCAGATGATTGGCAAGAACACATAGCTCTTTGGGAATTCAAAACCTGCTCCCAAGTCAGCATAACATTATGCAAGCTGGGCAAGATCCCGTATTACGAAGGGGTATCATCCTAAAATAAAGAATGGATGATACTTTAGGATGGCAAAGAAATGACAGTTAGAACTAATATCCTTACATTAGACTTTAAGTGAGAGAGCAAATAAGCATTCACACATGTGAGCATGCACACACACATGCTTAGAAGTAAATTTTGGTTGTTTTTCAGATCGGCCCTAAAATAAAACTTTTAGATGCTGGCTGGGTGGTGAGGCAAAAGGGATCAAGGAATCACAGTAATATTGTTACAGTTAAATTTTCAAATAAGTAGTCACAAAGAAATATTATTGACCATATAATAAGAAAAAATCTTAAAATAAACCTGTATCTATTTCTTATGTCTAGGAAATTTTATCTAAGTTGGGCTATGAGAAGTAGATGAGCTTGAAGGGGATTCTATTTAATGTGGGGTCTGGGTTGCATGGGGGAATGGAGAAAGCATATAAACTGATTTTTATGACATAAAATTAAGTTGTACAAGTTACTGAGATCAATACTGACTAAACAGATAGTATTTTGAGAATCATCTAAGATTGATTATCATGTCAGTAACTAACCTGCCATTTAAATTCAGAAAAAGAATTATTGACCTTAGTGTTGATGATCAGAGTTAAAAAGTGTCATCTGACTAGGATGATCTCCACTGTGTGATATTGTAACTGGTGCTAATGACAAATCCTCCTGTTCTAGACACACTGGGATTGAAAGTTTCAGTAGTCACTCTGGGGGAGTCTTTCTCGGCCCTTTTCTCTGAGAATAGTCTCCCATCCATAATGGTGGGTCCACAGGAGCCATAGTTCTATCACGTCGCCCTGGTTCTCTGGCGGGAACATCTGACTCACACTTGGTTAGTCATGTTTTCCTTCAGGAATGTGAACTGAGGGACATAGAACCTGGGACTGGGGTGCTGAGTCACCTTAATGGCAGAGCTCTAGGGAAAGACCCACTAACTCCTGATGCTGTGAGCTATAGATCCGGTTTCTTCCTTTCTCAAGAGTTGCTTCTTCATTATTTTTAAAATTTTGTAAAATATCCAATATCCTTACAGTAAATTCACTTTTAATGGTGAAGTTTCCTCATGTTGGTTCTATTATTAAAAAAAACATTCTTTCCTAAGTAAGCAGTCATGACAGTAGAGCTTAGGAAAAGGCCTTAAGGAGTCAGCAAGGTCAACTCCTTCACTGCAGATGAAGGAACTGACCGAGAGTTTGAGTCAATTGTCTAACACATAAAAGCAGAGATGTGGGGTAAAATCTTAGTTCTTACTTTTGCTGACTGTTCCATTCTAATTCCTGAGGTTTACCTAAGTTATAATAAAGGCTTATGAAACACAAGCCTCTTGGTTTAGTAACATGTCCATATATTATGTTTCCTTCTCCTCATGCTAAATTTTTCACTTTTCATATTTCTGATTTTTTTATTACTTTCACTTTATGACTGAAGCCAAGAGACCAAGGATTTTCACAAATGCTTGATCTGGACAAAACTCTAAATTAAGCCTTATAGATAGTTATTTATAAACAAAACTTATTTGGATAGGGAGAATCCAAAATAATACATAAATTCATTGATTAATCCAACAAATATCTATTGAATCCTTAGTGTGTGCCAGGTACTGTCATAGTTGCTGGGGGATATAGCGTGAATACAGAAAAGTCTCTGCCCTCTCGGAGCTTCTATTCTGATGGGGAAAGACCATTAAGATATATGCAATATACAGTCTATCATATTGGAGTGAGTCCTAGGAAGAAAAATACAGCAGGGAAGGGAGACAGGTGTGTGTGGTGTGGTATAATTGTATAGAGGGTGGCCTCACTGAGAGGGTGACATTTCAAGAAGTAGTGGGCTGTGCAAACACCAGAGACAAGCACTCCAGAAAGAGAGAACAGCACGTACAAAGGCCCTGAGGCGAGAGTATGTCTGGTTTGTGCCAGAGATAGCGAAGGGGCCAGTGTGGCTGTTGCGGAGTGAGTAAAGGGGAAAGTCGTAAGAGATGAGTTTAGAAAGGTAACAGGGTCCAGGGGACACAGATCACATAGGGCCTTATATTCTGTTGACTTTGTCTTTTGCTCTGATGGAAAACCATTATGGCAATTGGAGGAGATGAGGGGTGTAGTAGGACTTATGCATTAACTGCATCCCTGTGGCTGCTGAAGGGGCACTAGGGTAGAAGCAGAGAGACAAATTAGGAAACTTTTGCAATAAACCAGGAGAGAGACAATGATGGCAATGGAGGGGTGAGATGCAGGAAGATTCTGGATATATTTTAAAGATGGAACTGGCAGGATTTATTGATGAATTAGATGTGGAGTATGTGAGATAAACAGGAATTAAGGAGACCCCCAATGTTTTCCAACTGAACGTTCAAAAATGGAACTGCCATTTATCAACAAATATCCTAAGATTAAAACAGACCCCACAGGCAATGTAAAAATAAGACTGTGATACTGGCTGCCAGGGATTAAGGATATTCCAAGCGGAAGTTTCCTTAACGTCTATCATGTGCTCAGACAGCTCTGAATGTGCACTTTAAGCCTATGTCTGAATGTGGGTATGTTTTCAGCCCCCAGTTCTGAGAGACATTACACCACCTGGAACACTCATCAGGAGGCTCTTACCATCTTTCCAGGAAAGGTGAATCATGCACTTTAAATGCTTTTGAGTTTTACAGTATAGTCAAGTGACTCAGACACAGTGACACTTGCCCATTTTTCCTGCTTTTCCCATCCAGAGAATTGATTTATGAGTGAAACTGATTCTTTAAATGTTAAATTTCTTGTGGCAGGGCCTGAATTGGGGTCATTAAATGAAGTCCCAAACATAATCTTGATAAAA